>NW_027396169.1:0-53962 GCF_047715535.1 Aspergillus foveolatus | reverse complement strand
CTTATCATTGGTTATCGCTTTGTTGTAGTTAGAGAACCGCAAGTAGGGAGACATTATACAATATTATATCATGGGTAATGATACCGATACCTAATTCCAGCGAAATATTGTACTGAAATGAGGGTGTATTTAGTACAGGTTAACCGCGATTATTAACCTAGATAGCTTAACCTAACCTAACCTAGCCAAATGGTTAACCGCGGTATAGAGCTTCATTAACCTTAACCTACCTATACCAAGTCGGTTAAACATTTCCTTAACCATAACCTAACCGACTCGGTTATGGTTAGGTTATGGTTGGGTTAAGTCGGTTAGGTTAATCCACTCTAAGCCTGCCTGTTGTATCTACTCCGTTATTCTGTTCTGAATATATTTCTGAGCCTGCCTGCACCTTGACACCTGGCCATAAACCTTAGTACTCTCTCATGAGCTTTAGGAGATGATTCAAGTCAAGCTTGTCAAGGCGCAGGAGGAATCAGCTACAAAACTCCCTCGGTTCGTAACAACCTCCGTCCAGGCAGCAATATTCTTTGTGGCTATGCTAGGCGCCGATGATGCCAATCCCTGATCGATTCCCGTAAGTGAGCGGGGTAGCAATCTACTGGCTTCTCAACACAGTGACATCTTGGTAATTTAGTTGGGCTTGTTAAACCCGCCCCGCAAAGCTCGCCAAGATTGGGTTGGCTTGGACCTTTAAATAAATACATTGGGTTTTGGATAATTTTCGGCCGACCCAGAACCAGGCGGAGCAACCCGCTGGGTTGCCAAGATGTCTAAATAGGTATGTTACTGTATTTAAATTACATATCTACATTAAATATATTATATTCCTGTATTTTATTTCAATACAGTATATAATATAAACATGTAGATTACTGCCTTTCTTGGGTTATCTGGGATAATTTGGGTTGGGTTATAATCATTTGTTTCACCCATGGGCGGTTTCTCCCAAAGCCTGTGTGGGCGGACTCAGGGACGCCTTGCCAAGGACATCACGGGACGATGACGCCAATGAAACCCGGGGGTGAGAGGGGATGTCAGGCCAATCGGGGTAGAGAGATTCCCAGGAAGGGCTGACATACGTATACCGTGATCGGTCCGCCACAATCATGTGACATAACGAGGTTGCTGGGACGCATGGGCGTCGAAGCTACGCCAATGCAACCTAGCTGCGGCGAAGATGAGAGTTATATAAGGACACTCGTTTTCCACTGTATTTAGCCTCTATTTTTCGTGATTAATACAACTTGCTATCTCAGAGGTCACCCTTGACAGCAACAACTCGTTAGTACTTTACTCTAAAAGTTATCGGATACGTCTGGTATCTTGGCCCTGCTTCCTCCTGTGAGCTCAACCCTTGGATCGTGACTAGTCTCCATACTAGTTGACGTGACTGTTGGATAATGTATCCTGCAAGTGAGTGGGCCATGTAAGCGAGCGGACCTGGGGTGTTTTGACTGCAGTCGAATAGCTCACCTAATTCAACCATCCACCATGCCTCCAAAAGCGCATCGAAATAATCAAAATTCTGCTGAACAGGGGGAGCCTTCTACTTGCCATCTTAGCTTTGAAAAGTCTGGAAATTCACAATATTTTTGAAGCGGCACGTGTTTGTATTTTCTACATACAACTCCCCAATTACAACTTGATACGGAAATGTCTTGTGACGCTCATTCTGTGCACCAGGTGTACAGGATGAGAGCGCTGGCTGATTGAGCCACGTGATATGGCGGCCTGACGCCCATCTCCAACCGCTGCGGATCCGACCGCTTAATATATCGTGATCAAGAGAGAGATCAGAGAAGAGATCTATCGTCAACGGGATAGACAATCAATCGTCACATGGCGTCCGATCCTTAGAAGGCTACGTTCGTGTAGTTGATACAGTTTCCTTATGCCCTTTCCCCTTTGAGCGTATTCCACAACACAACTAAATGGCCATATTTCTCGCGCAGAAACACGCGCCAACCATAAATTAACCCAAAGGTAAAGAGGAATCACTTGTACAATAGATTCTTTTACTAGATAAACATGGAGCGCCTCCAAGACATTCGCATGTGCAAAAAATAGCTAATATTCTGCTTGCTCAACTCGGTGCTACACCAATTCAACAAGTTGGAGAAAAATGGGTATATAACTTTATTGGTTAACAGGAAGAACTAAATACTCGCAACACTTGATAATATGATTACCAACGCGCTAAATATGATAACTCTAAGACTATCAAGGAGTGGTTTGATCGCGTACAAATCACTAGAATGCGGCTTGGAATTGCAATGGAGCATATCTACAATCTTGATAAGACTGGCTTTGCTATGGGGCCTAGTAGCTATCACTTAAGTAGTTACTAGGGCTGATTACTATAAAAGGCCTCTCTTATACAGTCAGGAAATTAAGAATGCTGATTACTATAAAAGGCCTCTCTTATACAGTCAGGAAATTAAGAATGGGTTACTTCTATTGGATGTATCAACTCTACTGGTTGGGCACCCCCTCCATGCATTATTTTAAGGACAGAGTCCATATAGAGGGTTGGTATCAAGATCCAAATCTCCCACCTGACTGGAGAATCAAAATCAGTTCTAATGGATGGACTACTGACGAGATAGGCCTTTGTTAGCTTAGAAACCTCTTTATTCCTGCCAATACTAGTTGTTGTAACGACGGACCAGCTTTATAGGTGCGATCCAGGCAGATCAGGCCGTGGGGTCTGATCATAGTGACCTTTTTGGCCTAGTTGGGAGATGCTTGCCCGAACACGTCTCTTACAGTTGTATAACTGGGAGACACCGCCTCCTAGTTCTTGATAGTCATGGCAGCCGTCTCTTACCTTAATTTGACCGGATATGAAGTAAGAATGACATTATACCTGTAAGGATGACATTATACCTGTAAGAATGACATTATACCTATCTAAATGCCTGCGCATTCTTCCACAAGCAGCAAGCTCCAGCCTATAAATATAGGCCTTTTTTTGCTTTTAGAGCAGATTGTCACAGGCTATGGCCTGGATCGTGGTTGTCGGAGGCCATGCCCTCAACCTGGTTCTAAATAAAGTCTCTGCAACCTCAGTGTACAGCCTCGGAATTGCGGCATCGTAGGAAAAATGATCCGTCCTCGTAACTTCGGGAAAGAGATCCGTCGGCATGCAAGTCCGGGAAGTCGGAAGCCTTGACGTATGATTGGGAAAGGTTGATAAAGGGAGGAGGAAGCTATCTGCGCTCCTATTTTTGTTTTCTTCTCTAAGCTTGTGATACTCGTTTATACAGGACAGCCAGTTGAAAATAATACTGCCTACGCCCGTTACACAGACGCACAGGAGCTTAGTTGAAAAGCAAATATGCTTAGGGATTGATCATAATAACAAGCTTGATTTTTTAAAGGCCTTTCTGCAAGCGGGCAAAAGTGCTTTTTAAGGAGAAACTATTCAGAATAACTTTGCGGGTGCTGGCCTTGTTCCAACCTAGATAGGGTATTGGCTGAATATTAAATAAAAGACTCCTATACTGCCAGGCAGTCAGTTAACTAATTCAGCGCCTAAAACACCCTATACAGCAAGGCAGTTAGAGAAGCAGGCATTAGTAGTAAAAATACTACTAAGGGAATGTACACAGAGCTCTTTATCTTTGCTAGAAACATGCTTAGACAAGCCTACCAAAGGTCATGAATTACACCTTAACAAGCATATCCATGCACGCAAAGAAATACATGATTTACATGCTTCTAATAAGAAGCAGCTATAAAAAAGGAAGCGCTCTACTAGGCAGCTAGCTGCTGTAGGGGGCTTCACTATACAGGAGGGCCTAGAGCAATTTCAGCATGAGAATGAGGGCTATAAAGCTCAGGGTGGGATGTCTATAGATCCAGCACTTTCTGCAGTTATGCCACGTGTACGCGCGCCACCGCAATTCAGTAATTGTCAGAATATAGGACATAGGCAATTGCAATGCCCTAATCCAGAGCTATAATAATTTTGAGAACTGCAATTATTCTGGTTGGTAAAGTGCCTAAAATGTTGCTTATACATGGAAGCGGGAGCGGAGGTGGCGCGCTCGCTTACAGGTTACGTTAACCGTGCCTCCGTCAAATAGAAAAGCTATCCGCAGGCTCTACTGATCTTGATAGTGTCGTTATTTTCAGCGTTTGACTAGTGGCCGAGATATTAAATTTTAACTGGGGCTGCGAGTAAGAATTGCTTACGCGCATCAGCGCCACTGCGAGCTGCCACCCGATTAGTCTATCACTAGCCAGTCATTTGCACTGCAAGTCAAAGGCTGATTACTCTACGGCCGGCGCTAGACGGCACGGTTAGTTGTGGGATTCGATGCCGCTGGGTGCGGCAGTTTATTACACCCCTGGCATCAACCTTAAGGGTCCATAGCTTTGCCGGCCCCCATATACTCTTCGTATCGTGTCCGGGCAGGACACTGTGTGCTGGAGAAAGACCTCAAGTAGCACTTAGAGCAGAACCATAACACACCATCGCGAATATGACCCTGCAAGCCAAAAGACAATGCGCGAATCATTCTCGCCGACGCGAATGGCCTCGATGAGGGATTTGGCCCCCAAGCAAGCTACAGGAATGGCTTAGATATACTGCTACCTCTTTCCCCCTCAGCCTATCATATACGACCCGATCCACTAGGATCAACCCGTGGAGATGCTGATGAGCAGACAACCTTGTTGGACGTCCTTTTGCAGCGAGCCTACGAATCCGACGAGATAAACGTCCTTTTGACTAAAAGCCGACCTCTCCGCATTGAGCTCTTTCGTCGAGCAGTAAGCACTAATGCATCTTGAGCAGTGGCGAGAAATCCTACTGCAATCACTTGTTACCCCTCATCGCGAGCATCTTGCAGCGATTACAATAACTCAAACAGGTTAGTCGTGAGATATCAGTGGGATTATCATGCAAGAAACTGGGCTAAATGAGTAAGTACATAGCGCCGAGTAAGGATGCGGAGTAAGCTACACTTCCCATTCAAGGCCCGTGCATACAAACAGTTCCGGAGAAGCTAGCTCCGCGGCGCCTCAGACGCTGATAAGAAAAGTCTTATGAGGCTGAAGAAGCAAAAGAAACTTCACGGATTGCGACATATAACTTAATATTTCGCAATTGAAGTGTGAGTGTGACAGACTGTTGTCTCCGGTGCCCTGGCATATATAAATCCTCCCTGAATAGCTTCACCTTTGCACCAGACGACTCCACAAGCTTACGGGAAGACGGCAGAGACGGCCTCATGTTTTAGCTGCATCTCAGGGCGCGGGACCCTGTTTCCAGGCCACATTTCTACAGGGGGAGGTTTCACCAGCATGGGGCGGAGGCACCAAACAGAGGAAACGGCGATTATGGATATAAGATTAGCTGACAAGGCGTTGGCACTCAAGACATATTGTAGCCTGAAGTTTTCTTCCCAGCTCACGTCGCCCAGAGCAACCTCACCAAGCCCCGTCGAGTACCGGGGACAAAAGAGGTTTGATGTCCACCAGAGAGCCTCCAAGGCCCCGTTTACGGACGGCCTGCACAGAATGCCATGCTTCCAAGGTGCGTATTACGTTTCTCCGCTCCGCCCCCCACTCATTGCTTTTTGACTTACAGGTTGAGACAGGTAAAATGCAGCGGTGAACGGTCGGGCTGCACAAGATGCCTCAGCCAGGGGGTCGAATGCCGATACGAGATTTCAATGGTGGGAAGATGCACCAAGAGACGCAAACAGAGGAAGTTTGTTACCGAAGCCCCGGATGCAAGACCCGAACAGCCTATCGCTACGCCCAATACCGCCGGTGGCCACCTGCATGGTCGAGACGACCCTAGCACGATGCTCCCTCTAGCGGCTGAGACGCCAATTCTTTTCAACAGCTGGTCTCCCCCGCCAGGATGCGATCTTCCCATATTGACAACGGGAGACGGTGTAACGGCGGACCACAACCTGTCGAGCCATGACCTGTCCTTCGCCAGTGGATCCGGCTTCGAGGAGTTCGCTGCCATGATCAGTTACAGTCCTCGCAGTCAGCACGCACTCGGCACCGGCTGTCTGATGGACCTCCCGCAATCAACCACCAGCAGCAGTGCTTCAGCATCCGCCGTAACCATGGGGAACGCCACCAGGCTGGCCACTCTATCCCAGACATGCCAGGTCGGATACGAGGAGCTTCACATGATGCTCAGCAGGTCAGTCAGCCAGACCGCCAACAATAACAACAACAACAGCAACAGCAACAGCAGCAGCAGCAGCAGCAGCAGCAACAACAACAACAACAACAACAACGCCGCAGACGTCCTCCGAATGTGCTTCGCCAGCATTACCGCCCTCGAACTGCAGTTCGAAGAGGAGGCGCGCCCGATCGACGAACTCATGCAAGCGGGCAAGGCCTGCGCGCGCGAGCTCCGCGTCGCCATCGAGCTCGAGTCGTTCAACCAGTGCTCATCCTGCCCCATGCTCATCGTGACCGCACTGGACCTGCTCATTTCCCTATACGAGTCCATTTTCAACAGGCTGGCGTGCGGCCGGGCCAATGGTGGTGGTGGTGATCATGCGCCTCCTGCTCAGTCGGGCAATGGGAAAGGCGCTAGTCTGCGTCTCGGGAGCTTCCAGGCTGACCCGGAAGACGCAGCAGATGTCTGGATACATCTGATGCTGGGCGAGCTGCGTCGGCTCTCGAGGCTTGTTGATACGGTCTCGTCGTTGCGCTCGGACGCGGCGACGCCGGAAGAAAATGCTGCAAGAGCCATGGCGGCGCCCCGTGGCCTGTGTAATAACCTGCATCGGCGAATCAACACGCTTGTGACCTCCATCCAAGACCGTTTTTAGATTGCTTCAGGGGCTTAGATTTGTATGTAAATTGCGACTTGTTGACAACCTGTACCACAAAGTGAGTTGAAAAAAACGAGAAGGCAAAAATTCAGAATGATTGGGCATGTAGTCGGTATAAGGTCAGATTGTACCAGGTGCTGCTGGCAATAGTGAGGGATAATCTTTACTGCGACTGCAATCCTAGTCTCATACCTAAGTCTCTCCTTATTAGAGCAATCGCAGAGATAACCGCGCACAAAAAAACAGATGCAATACTTGAGAGGAACCGGAATACCATCTAGTGTAGGTCCAAGGCCTTCTCCAACGACTTAAGCGCTTTTTCAAGCACGTCAGGCTGCACAGCGATGATAATGCGAAACCAGCCCTTTTGCTCCGCACAGAGATGGAACGAGCGTCCAGAAGCAAGCATAACCCCCGCGGCCTTGATCTTGGCTTGCACTTGGGCTTCCTGCTCCCAGTCTGTTACTTGGGGGGCTAGCCGAGCAAGAATATAGACACCCGCCGTTGCTGGAATATAAGGAAAACCGTGCCTGGTGAGCCATGATGTGACATGCGTGTATGCCTCCGCTAGCCGTTCCAAATTTAGCGACATCAGACGCGACAGGTCGGGATGCTGAAGCAGACCAGCAGTCGCCAACGACGACAAACTAGATATCTGAGTCGTCGTCATCAGACCCACGCTTGCGCAGATTTCGACGTTTGCTTGAGATACAAGACACCCCTTCATCAGCGCGTAAGTAACAGGGTAGAAGAGGCCGGCTAGGGACGCGTACCATTCGAAATCCGCTACTCCCAAAGTCCTTGCTCGTGCTCCAAACCATATGGATCCGCGCCGATTCAACCCCCAGCGAAGATAGATCCAAAGCGAGGACGGAGACGAACCCCTCGCCGCCGCCTTTCGCCGATGCAAAGGAGCTTAAAGCGTATACCTCATCAGAAATCAGGTGCATGTTATTGTCTTGACAAAACCGCGCCGCGCATTCCAGCGCGCTCAGGCTATAACAGCGGCCTGATGGATTATGCGGGTTGGTGAGCACCACGGCCCGCACGGGTTTGCTACAGAGGGTTGCCGCGGCGTGTGCCTGCTGAAGGCATGCGAGTAAGCCGGAAGCGCTGAATTCTTCACCGGGCTTCTGCCAATTTCTGCCCTGCATAATGGTGACTCCCGACTTTAGGGAGAAGTGGATGTCGAAGCCACCTGGACGCGGATCTGTTAGTGATGCCTCCGATGGTTCGTAGCGGGCAGCCCAGAACATACTCCAATATGACCCGGGGACAATGACAGCATCGCCTGTACCACAGAGGCTTGACAATAGCGCGGTTAGACATGCTGTTGCACCAGGGCCGGCAACAACATGGCTCTTATCTACTGCAACGCAGGGCTCAAAGTATTGGTTGAAGAGGTCAGCGAGCGCTTGACGTAAATAGGGCTCGCCGCCCAGGCCCGAGGGATATGACATGGCCTAATTTCTGGTCAATTGCCTAAGGCATGGATAACAGTAGTGAATATGGCAAGACGGACCTCTGAAGTTAGTCGTCTATCCAGGACATTTTTGTAGATGCCTATCAGTTCCTGTCGAATCAAATAGTTCTCCGCAGTGGCAAGATCTATGAATTCGCTTTTGTCTCTGTCGCCTAGGGCGGAGGTGACCGCTGGTAGTATACGCTCAACGTGTGGCCGTACTCGGCTGGAGAGCCATGCTTGAGAGGCATCCATAGCTTAAGGTTGTCGAGCGAGCGTGCGTTTGATTCACCCATGCAAAGATGTATAAACTTATGGCTGCCGGGTAAATGACTAACGGACCGAAACGGTCCCCACACACCACTTAAACAAAAATGAAATAGGACAAAAGGACCTTAGTCTCTTAGCAATCATGCATGCCCCTCCTAACAAACTTTAAAAACGGCCCATTCTTCTCGCCGGCCGCAAAATGATCCTTGACATGAAACTCTAGCGGCAACGGCTCCTTCAGCTCAATCTCAAACAGAAACGCAATCCGCGCCATAACCAGGTAGATTGTATTGTAAGCCAAATTCTTCCCAATACAAGCTCGCGGCCCATAGCTGAAGGGGAAATGAACGGAGCGTAACCGCTGCAGCTCGGCTTCCGACTCGGTGAGCCACCGCTCCGGCTTGAAGACGGTGGGATCCGGGAAGATGTTTGCATCCCGGTGCATCGTCCAACCAGGGACTCCGATCTGCGTGTAGGCCGGGATGAAGTGGCCGTCGATGACGGCGTCCTGTGGGGATTCGCGGATCAGATACCCTGGGACTCCGGGGGACATGCGGAGGGCTTCTTCTACGCAGGCGCGCAAGTACTTGCAATTCAGAAGTTTGTCGCCGCTGACGATCTCTTCCACGTCGGAGAAGGTCGCGCGGATTTCGTGCTGCAATTTAGCGTAGCAAGCTGGGTAGCGGGCAAGATAAAAGGAGAGGCCCGATAGGGCTGTTCCGGTTGTGTCGCTGGCTGCAGGGGGGTGGGTTGGAATATGTCAACTCCGGGCCACAGTTTCCCTGGCTACACGATGGAGAACCTCTCACCTGCAATGATCAAAACTACTGCTTCGTCCGAGAGCTCTTTAAATTCCATTCGCTCGCCGGTGGTTTTGTCCGTGTGTGAGAGAAGAAGCTTGAAGATATCATCCGGGCCCCTCCCGGCCTTTTCCTCGGCGATGCGGTGGTTTACCTGATGGTCAACGTACTTGCGGAATCGCCTCACGGCCGAAAGGATGTTCACGAACAGAAGTGGCGCCAGTCCCCAGCGTTCAGCCCACGGGATGACCCCCAAGACCACCTGGCTGTGCTGGAACGTATCAATGAGCGGCTGGATAAAGTGGTCATCGGTGCGAGTCAGCATGCCGTACTCGTGCCCGAAGGTAAGTTTGCCCATAATGTCGTATGTCAGGTACGAGAACCACCGGGACATGTTTTTGTATTCTTCTCCGAAGGCTGTTGGGTCTGCGATTCGTTGGCAGAAAAGCCGGATCTTGTCCAGGACGGTTCCTTGGTATGAGCGCACTGCTGCCTCGCTGAAGGCGTGTGACATAATCCGGCGTTTTCGTGCGTGCACCCTTTTGTCCACCGCCGTGGCTAGGTTCTTGGAGGAAGCTATTAGCTTACTGGAGGTTGTGGAAAGGCACGTCTCGCTTACAGTTAGCACTTGCGTCTCTTTCGGCCCTCTGGAATAGAACGTGCCCTTTTCGAACTGTGAGCGGTTGCCGTAGATAGCTCCAAGATGTCAGCTATTCACCGAGCCTTCATATATGGATATATAGGTACCTTGGACAGCATTAGGGCTGATGATTGAGAGAAACCCGGGTTCCATCCGGACAACGTCGCCTGAGTCGATGCTTGGATTATTATCTGCGTAAACGTTTGATTAGGGATATCGATCATACCGTATCTCTTATGCAGCTCATCAGCTCGCAAGTGCTTCGTTCCCTTCCAAGCGTAGTAGAGATTCGGCATGATGCTCATTCGAGCAAAGAACGGGCCGGGATATTTGGCCAGTGGATGGAAGTACAGATTGTATACCCAGTTCCATATCTTCTACAACATGTCAACTATTCCCGTGCGCCCCATATAGTCAGGTAACGTACCAGGACAACTGCCAATGCAAAACTGGTCTTGATCGCAGCATTGAGATCGATCGACTCCAAGACTTTGCCATACAGGAGGTTAATGCTCATCGTTAATGCTGAGATTGACGGAAAGCAGATGATTCGGGTTGAGCTACAGAACTGAGCGAAGCGTTCTTACTTCTCGTATTCCTTTATTGCATCGATCACGAACGGATGAGTCGATCGGTGCCCAGCCCATCGGCCCGTTGCTGATAGACCACCGGTCCGCCTCCAGCAGGAAAGGACAGCAAAGCAAGCAACGTGTGCCTAGACAGCAAAGCAGCAAGGTCCATGGTTTCCTATTGCTGAACCATTTAAAAAAGCCGTTTTATTAAAGCCAGCTTTCCTTGATTGCTTGCCGGATGTAAGTCAACATTAACATGAGCATCAAAGCTTTCTTCCGTCTCCTGTGGGGATATTGGTTCTCTGATCACGGATCCGTTATTGGGCCTGGGAACTGCGACCACGATGATGATAAAGACCCTAATATTGTTCAATGGGCTCTGTCTGGCGACTATGACCCTAATAAGCCTGTATGTGCTCCGCCCCTTGTGGTGGCATGAAGCTGACCCTGGACGTATAGATCCTTATAGACGCAGCTGAACCTAATCATTCTTTATCCAAACGCCAGGTAACTGAGCTGGTTACTAGACTGGCAGGGAGCTTCCAACCAGGAAGTGTCGTGTGCCTTCACCTCGCGAACAGCGTCCGTTTTTACTCTTCCACTGCACAAAGCAGCTGGTAGCTGACTCTGAGCACTACAGATACTTTACCCCGTCCTCGTTCTGTCTATACTCGCAGGCGAATGCAGATGGACAGGGACAAATCCTACATATACTAGCGCCGAGCTTCAGCATCACCTCGACGTGTCTGGGGCGCAGTATGTCATCACGGCCGCTGACCACCGAGAGACAGTCAAGGCTGGGATTCTCGGAGTCAAACGAGATATTGAGATCATCATCGTCAGCGACATCGTACGCCAAAATAGCAACTTTACTGTTCAAAGCAGCGGATATCGAACTCTCCATCAGCTGCTGAGCCCCCCAGACTCACCCGCTGCTATTCCCCTGAAAAGTCGCCTGGAGAACATCCATGCAGGAGCAGTCGCAACGCTCATGTCAACCTCCGGCACCACCGGGCTCCCTAAGATGGCCCAGAGGACACACCGAGCCATCGTCGCTGAGTCCAGGTCCGATGAGCGATACGATTCAACCAAGCCCTACACCATCAGAGGGCTATACTGCACACCCATGTTTCATGCATACTCGTTTCCAAAGATGGTTATCAATCCCCTTCGCCAGGGCCAGCCGACCTATTATATGGCGCGCTTTGATGAGAGCTTTGCTTGTCGAGTCGCGCAGTATCAGATCACGGATACCATCACTGTGCCCCCGATCCTGTCTAGATTAGTCGAGCAGGCTCGTAAGGGGGCCATCCCTCAGGACGCGCTGCGGAGTCTACGATCAGTCATCTGTGCTGGAGCCTCTATGACGGCGGAGCTGCGGACAGAGTTTCTGGAAGCTTTTGATCTTCAGGCCTGCAGTCTCGTCCAGGAATGGGGCATGACCGAATGTGGATGCATTACCCGCCAACCGTATCTAGAAAGCGACCCGACCGGCACGGTCGGTTCACCTGTCGGAGGGTACCAGGTCAGAGTCGATACGGAGCAGACGATTCAATGCAGAGACGGCAGAATTGTGGGAGAGTTACTCGCCTGGGGACCACAGCTGATGACGGGCTACCTGGGTAATGAGATCGACACGGCGCAGGCATTTGCTGAGGGAGGCTGGTACCGCACCGGGGACGTGGGATATGTCCACGGCGACACCGGGAGGGTGTACCTGATGGACCGTGTGAAAGACATCATCAAGACGAACGGGTGGCAGATCTCGCCTGCTGAGCTTGAAGCAGCCGTGCTTCGACTCCCCGGCGTCGCAGAGGCATGTGCCTTGTCAATGGGCCATAGTCTGAACGAGCACCCGCAGATTTTTGTCGTCAGGGAAAAGGAAAACATCACGGAGGGGCAGATCAAGGAACATATGCGAGCATATCTCGCACGATATAAGATTGATAGCTGTGCCGTGTCCTTTATAAATACCCTGCCGCGGGCGCCGAGTGGGAAAGTTCTCAGACGGATTCTGCGTACACAGCTGCTGAAGGAAACGGATCGTGATTCTTGACTCTATCCTGTTTTTTTGTGGATGTTCTCTACTCAGTCAACAGCGTGAGGCGCCCATACCGTACATGCTCTCCATCGCCACGACCGAACATCGGCGCATGTATATAGTCATGCCATAGCCACATTGCCGTGTAGGCGTACAGTATCAAAGAACCATACCATGCAGGACACATCCCATTGTTTCTCCTAACCGCCCTCCTTACAATCCTTGCCAGTATCCAAACGGCCCTCCTCCCCACGCAGAGGAAGATCACTGCCCCAAGCCAATGCAGCCACGTCTCGTCCGGGATGAAACAGGGGAGACTGCCCAGGTAACCACGATATTCGACCGGCAGATCATGTTCTTCCGCCCCTTCTTTTATGATTTTCTGCTAACCCTTAGAATCAACCGGGATCCTACTTTGGATCTCAACCTACCAAGTATCTCGCACTAGGCGCCGCGTTTGGCCGGCGTGGATATCGAGCAACAAGAGTAGTCATCGAAATGGGCTTCATACACTCCTCGTCACTGATACTGCCGGAACCAGTGCATATAGGGAACCCTTCAACGATGGCCTCCCTATAAGCTACACCGCCGCCTTCCGTCCCAATTAGTCGTACCAAGTCCGCGCGAGACAACAAGTATGCCACGCCGTGGACGATTGGTGGATCTGTATCCACACCAGAGTCTTTGCTAGCATTGACGACGTATCGCGAAATGCTGGCCATTGCCGGCTCGCTGTATGGAAGGCCGAAGACGTCGAATGTCAGGACGTACCCGGGGACGCGGACGGGCTTCGCGGCGAGGGGCTCGATACCGCGAGAGCGCATCACGCTGATCTTGAGGTTGGAGCCGAAGCCGAAATACCATACCTTCTCGGCAAGGAGCGTGGCAGACTGCGCTGTCATGGGGTTCATTGCGTAGATGGACTGAGCGCGCGGAGGTTGGCTCTTTGCCGCTCGTGCCAAAACACCTATTTTGCCCCATCAACGGTATCTTGATTTTCTTATTGCTGATGTAGCACCGTAGAGAAATTGGTGCAAGCCCCGGCCCGATGGATGGCCTCCGGGCACCGGTGACGGGGACCGAGGCCATTGAATGGCAGTAACATAGCACAAAGGGAAGCATTGCAACGCATACGTCCTACCAGGCCCAACCACGTCTTTCCTTGACATGATGGAGATCCCCGGTGCGCTTTTCGCCGCTTTTGCCGTTGGTACTGCGATCGTAATATGGTTCTGGAAGGCCCAGCACAAGTCCACCGACTTCCCGCTCATCGGAACCACAGAGACAGATGGCTCGTATGCGAAAGCGGCGGAGAGTTTTGCAAAGGACTCGCATGCGGTCCTGAGCGAGGGACTAAAGAGGGTTTGTGCCATATCCCCATGGCCAAAAACATCCCCAGACGAGGATGCTGAAACGATAGGTAAACAGTGCAAAGGCCCCTTTCACGTCGCCACGGCCACGGGGCCAAAGGTCGTGCTTCCGCCGCGATACCTCGACGATATCAAAAGCGATGATCGATTCAGCTTTGCGCATGAGATGGCCAAGGTAGGCATGCACTTTCAATGCAGAATAGTTCGAGGTTGTGAGGCTAATCCGGAACGACAAGCAATCTCTGTCTCATTTACCGGGGTTCGAAGCATTTGCCACACCGCTCCATAATAATATCTTTCAGGATACAATCAAGATCAAGATTACGCAGTCGCTTGGTGAGACCTGACCGCCGCTTCTATGGTGGTGGTGACTGGCGTTAATCATGTGGCTTTTGCAGGCGCAATCACCGAATCGCTGTCGGAGGAGACCACGCTTTCGCTCAAAGAGCTTATCGGAGATAGCCCAGGTATGTGTCCTGGTGGATGTCGTCCGCACCTAAGTGAAAGTTGACGTGTGATGCAGAATGGAAAGAGTGCATTGTGGGCAAAACGGCTTTAGACCTCACCACCCGTCTCTCCACGCGCGTCTTCCTGGGCGAGAAGTTTGCGCGCGACCAAAATTGGCTGGATCTCTCGTTAGCATACACAATGACAGCCATGCACGCTGCGCAGGCCGTTCTCAAGTGGCCGCCCATCCTCCAACGTCCCGCAAACCGGTTCCTGCCGCAATGTATCCAGCAACGGGCGATGCTCCAGTCGATTCGAGACATCCTGGAGCCAGAAATCAAGCAGCGAAAGGACACGCGAGAGGCAGCCTTGGTGGCTGGTAAGACTCCTCCAACCAGCAAGGATACGCTGGACTGGATGGACGAGATCTCCCGCGGTAGACCATTCGACTTGGTGTTAGGCCAGCTGCAGCTCGGGTTTGTTGCTATCCATACGACCTCGATGTTGCTGACAGATGTATTGCTGGAACTCTGTGCACATCCGGAGTATGTCCCCCGTTTGCGCGAAGAGATTATCCGGGTGTTGCGCGAGGATGGTTGGAAGAAGACGTCTATGTATAAGCTCAAGCGGGTAGATAGTTTCATCAAAGAAACTCTCCGACTGAGTCCGCAGAGTATGAGTACGTTTAACCATCCCTTGAATGCATCTTTGTAGCCATTTCCGAGTCCATGATTAACCAACTGCATTATCCAGTCACTGCCCGTCGCATGACAACTGAGACAGTACTGCTTCCAGACGGGACCAAACTCCCCAAAGGTACCAGCACCATGGTCCCAACCAGAATAGTCATGCTAGATCCCCATATATACCCAGACCCCACCAGCTTCGACGGCGAGCGTTTTTTCCGCCAACGGACTGAGAGTGAGACCAGGGCGCAGCTGGTCACGGCGAATATCGAGTATCTTGGCTTCGGGTACGGGAAGCACGCGTGTCCGGGACGGTTCCTGGCTGCGAATGAGATCAAGGTGGCATTGTGCCATTTGCTGCTGAAGTATGACTTTCGGTTTGTGGATGGTGAGAGTAGACCCGAGCCTTTGGTTTGGGAGACCGCGTATATGACGAACCCCAGCGTTAAGGTGCTGGTTAGACGGAGGGTGGAGGAGATGGACCTTTCCATGGCTTGAGTTACCTGAAAGGGCCGGTGATGTAAAGTTCATTCCTTAACTTGCTTGAAAGTAAATTTAGTCTGGATTAAAATTACGATGGTACTCCTTGTAGAGGATTTCAGGCGGTAATATTTTTCTGAACTTCTCAGGTAATTGTTCTCTCTTACCGGTCTTTTAGGTAGGAATATAATATACCTTGTTTATTTCACATGGCATCCATATATACGCCGTAGACTAGCTCAATCTGACAGTTTGTGGTTTACAGAAATGGAAACAAACGCAATCCACCACTACTATCGGACCATCACCGAAACGAGCCCTAAACCATCTTGCTGACTACTTTTCGTTCATAGGCTCCTGCCCTGGGTTAATGGCGCCTGCGCTCTCAGCAGCCCCATCACCTCCAGATGCATTCTCGCGAGCTGCATCAGCTCTTTTGGACTTATCCTTTTCCTTGACACTATACCAAGGAAGAAACGCACTACCAAAGATACTCAGGCCCGCAGTCGCAACAGCAGCATAGAACACCTGATCCGAGGAGTCAGCATTGGTGCAAGTCACAAAGCATACCCGGAACGCAATAGACACTCACATGCACAAGAGCCTTGTTATAAGCATTCCGCAGCTCAGGTAAGTACTCTGGGGGCACGATCGACTCGAGAGACGTAGCACCCTGCGAAAGCAACGATCCCGCATCGATCGGGATATTTGAGTCTCGCACATTCGCAATTAGCCTGCTGCTAAGCACGTTTTGGCCGACAGCAAGGAAGATGGCGCCGCCGAATGTCTGGATGAACAAGACTACCGCCTGTGCGGGCCAACAACGTCAGATTCTGGCTTAAAAGGACTAATCAAGAAATTGCGGGTACGACGTACTGTGCCTTCGGCCACTTGGTTCTCGGGGAGCGCAGTCTGGATAGCGATGAGCGGCTGCTGGAGGCCGAAGCCTATCCCGGCGCCGTAGATGGCTTGGTAGCCGATCCATTTTGCGATGCGGCTGGCTGGATCGAAGGTTGTCATCAGGCCGCTTCCCTGAGCCGTAAACTGCGTTAGCCTCAAGCTCCCTGGGAATCGAGTAAGGCGAGGATTGAAACGAGGAACACATACAACGCTTGTTAAGACAGTGGCAACTAGACACGCCCATGTGTAATAGCCCACTGCGGCTACCAGCCCGCCGGCGATGATGGACAGGATGACGCTGCCCAGCAAGAGCGGCAGGATATGCACACCACTATCCGAGGCAGTGTCGCCCTTGATAGCCTGGAACCAGATGGGCAAGTAGTAAGACATGATGAGCAGAGATCCGAAGAGGAAGAAGCTGAAGACGCAACTCGCCCACACGGTACGCTTCGTCGCAACGCTTCTGGGTACCATGGCGCGGTCCTTTTGCCAGACTTGGACGCCGATAAAGACAAGCAATAGCAGGCCGCCGAGAATGAAGAGAACGATGATGCGGGCGTTGCGCCAGGAATAGGTCGTGCCTCCCCATTGGATGGCTAGGAGGAGACAGACAATCATCGGCATGAAGGTAAGGAGACCAATAGGGTCGAGCTCTATGGCCTTCTGTCTGAGCGAGGCCGAGGCTCCTGGTGGTGGCGGTATTTTGCGTGCAAAAAACACAATCACGATTGCAGAGACAAAGCCGAGAGGGAGATTGATATAGAAGCAGAACCGCCATGTAACTTGGTCTGTATCGACGGTTAACCTTTCATGACATATATATTCAAAATGTCAGGGCTTCCTACCTGTAATCGCGCCTCCCATTCTTCAGCAAACAAAGGTCAGTAACAAACACAGGAAGCTAGTGGCCTTGGAACTACTCACAACGGTCCAGCAACACTAGCAAGCGCATACATGGCCCCCAGCATGCCCTGGAACATTGGCCGCCGTCTCAGCGGCACAGTTGCCGCGATAATTAGGGTTGCGCCAGAGAGAAGGCCCCCTGCGCCAATGCCCTGTAAGACTCTTCCCAGTATCAAGCCTACTGACGAAGGCGTCGCACCGCAGACCAGACTGCCCAGTTCAAAGACCGCTAGTGCTCCCAAAAAGACCCATTGTGCCGGGAGCAGGTTGTAGAGCTTCCCGTAGGAGAGCAGTGATGCGCAATTGGCCAAGAGATAGGCTGCACCGTACCATCCCACGTCGCCTAGCGAGTCAAATTCGTCTGTGATGCGCGGGATTGCGGTGGCAATGATGGTGGTATCTAGAGCTTGACAGAACACCGCCAGGCATAGACTAGAGAGGTTAGCTCGTGCATCGAGGTGGCTCTGCCAGGTAGGGAGCAGCTCACGACACGATGATCAATGTTAGCTGGATCTTGGAGGGAAGGTTTCTGGAGTCGTCCGTGGCAGGATCTTGGACGGCCCCTGCGACAGAAGATGTAGATTTCTGCATTGCGTCTGTATCGCGCATTTGGTTGACTGAGAAAGGAAGCAGAGCGGATTCCTTGCGATGGTAAGGTCTTTTTAGGGGTACAGCCGGAAAGGGGGTTGACAGAACCATGCAGGTGCCCAGTATGCGGCAAAAGTCTCCGACGTGCATGCAAAAGTCTCCGCAATGGCCTGCTCATTTAATGAACATCCCAGTCACTGTTACCAGTTGGCTCTGAGGCAATAACCCAAGTCGGGCTGGTGTCATTCCTTCCAACCGGTCCCCGACGGTCTTGACGTGGGTGAGTTTTTGTCACTATAAAGATACACTAGAACGCCCCACACAGAGAGCAGACATAACGACATGGACCAAAACACTCCAAGCTTGAGCTCTGGTGCGAAGGGAGCCCCCAGTGGCGACATTGTCATTGGTGATCCTGAGTACGATGGTCGTGTCATTCTGTACGTTATCAAAGGTTAGTAGCCGCCCACCCCAGCCTTGTACACTTTAAAGCTCTGACCAGGGTAGCGGACGAAACATCCTACATAAACTACGTGAAGCCGTTGATACTGGCCGAAGAATTGCGGTTCCCACACTGCCTTGCCGTGATTGACACCAAGACGGAATGGGCATATCAGATCCACCCAGAGCGAATGGTTCCGGCTCTTCGAGACCAGGACCCCGAGACTGGCCAGTCGGTTAGTGTCTTTGAGGGCACTGCGTGTTTATATTATCTTGCAGATCGGTTTGACCGCGACGGAGATTGGCTTGGCCGAACAGCCTTTGAGCGCGGCAATGTCCACGCCTGGACTGCCTATCAAACGGCTGGAATTGGGTGAGTTTGACCACAACCCAGGTCCCTGGCAAGCAGTTGACGAAAGACGGTAGAGCAACGGCCAAGTACTGGCTGTACTTCGTGCGAGGCTATCCATCTCGCGCCAATCCAGTGCAGCTTCCACGAACAATCAAGAAGTAGGTGAACACCGTGCTATTCATTCTGCCGACTGCGATACTCAGTCCATATTCCAGGCTTCACGAAAACGTCGTCAAACAGTGGGACATCCTCGAGGCTCGCTTAGCGCTTCCCGGACAGGAATATATTGCGTTGGCGGACCGGCCTACCATCGCGGATTTGTCCTACTTTCCATTTGCGATGCCGTGGATGTTCAAATTCCTTGACGTGGACGTAGAGAAATATCCCCATATACTTGGCTGGGCGCAGCGAATGATGGCCCGTCCGGCGGTTCAGCGTGTGATGGAAAGGGCACCAACAATCGGTCATTAATTAGTCAATGGACTTCCATAGTTTACTGCTCCAAGCCTATATATCAAATGGTAGATCTCTGACCCCAGACCACTAGAAGCTTCGTACAACCGCCAGCTTCCTCCAACTCCTTCCGAAGGCGCGCCTGGAAGCTCGCCGCCTCGTCCTGACTATACTTGTCCGGCATCATCACTGAGAATGAAGTTAATTAGCGTTTCTCGGTCCAGGCCACGGAGGGCTGAAGGGAGCTCTCTCACTCTGAACACCCTGCATAAGAGGCGGAACCGCATCGCAGAGACTATTGATACTCTTCTTCTTCAAGTCCTCCTCCTCATTCGCAGCTCCATACTTCACATCAATCGACCGCTCCTCCACATTCCGCAATCCAGCGTCTCGCAACGTGCCAGCGAGCTGCTTCGCAAGATTGGGGCCCATGCCCCCCAAAACAGACAACTGCTGCGCATAGCCGAGAAACCGCTTCAGCTCAGGCCCATTTGTGGCTGCGCTGTCCGTGTCCACCTCAACCAGCTGTAGCCACCCGCCGGGCTTCAAAAGGCCTGCCAGTCTCTCCACGACAGAGAGCAGGGTTGCCGGCGGCGCCGCGGCCATGACAAGGCGCTGGTGCACCAGATCAAATGCGCCTTCCCATTCCGTTGGGAATGGCTCGCGGATGGACTGGTTCTGAAAATGCATGTTCGCGGGCGCAGGACTGGGATAGAGCGCGTCGTCGATGTCGGTGCCGATGTATGTGTGCTGGCCGGGGGATGTAGAGGAGATGTGCAGGAGCCAGCGGCCGTCGGCTGTGCCGGAGTCAAGAATGCGGAGGCCAGTCTGTGTCAGGTCGACAGGGGCAAGGATTGTGTTGCCTTTCATTGCATGTATGAAGACGTCATGCTGATCGTTTAGGCGCGCCCTTTCGGACTGGTTGTCGTCGCGGTCTTTGGTGTGCTTGACGAAACTTTCCATTTTTTTGAGGATGTTTTGGTAGAGGGATGCCGAAGAGCCTGGATGAGTTGCTGATGGGGGATGGGTTGCTCTCGAAAGCAGAGTTGGGGACAGTGAACGCTCTTAGAGTCTATAGGTAGGCAATTCGGGGAAGATCGAGTAGCCTCGGGGAATTCATGTTACTTGTAGTCTGCTCACGGACACTGGATACGGGCCTCGAAGATGCTTTCATCCATCACGCAGAACGGTGGTTCCTATCTAGCACGGCCTCCGTGGGCATAAAGTGAACTGGATTGTATAGGCCATCATCCACTACTGCCGACCCCGGACTTTCCTTGCTGTATTCCAATCAAAATCCACACAGGCTGCTGTTGCCAAAGACCACAAAAGTTCAGATCAGCCGTACAGAAAGTCCCTATGCCCTCTTAACACAACGTAGCCAAAAGTCTGGATGCGAGATCCAACTCTCCTTATCGCTCCTCCAATCGTCAGCATCACGTAACAACCCGAGCTCATAGTTCAGCACGAGGTGCGCCAAAGCCATTCGAATCACCATGTCAGCAGCATGCCTTCCCATGCATTGCCTCGGCCCAAACCCAAATCGCCAGAACACGTACCTTCGGTCCGAATCTCGGCCACCGAGGAACCGTTCTGGGCGGTAGGCCTCATTATCGGGCCCCCAGGTCTCATTCCGTACATTCAGCGCGCAGCTGTCCACAATGAAACTTGTTCCGGGCGGAATCAGGTAGCCGTCGACTTCTCGGACCGTGGGTGCCGCTTGCGGGACGCTGAATGCCGCCAGGGGTCGCAGCCGGCTGGACTCCGAGACGCAGGCTGCCAGGTATGAACTCCTATCGGCGACGTATGCGTGGAATCTGGACTCTGCTATGGCGATAGAAAGCTCCTGCCGGAGTCGAGCTTGAACGTCCCTGTGTGCGGCGAGAAAGACGAGGTTCCAGGATAGACCGCCGGTGGTCACGTCGAGGTTGGCGTATAGCGACTCGTCGAGGGTCTGTAGCAGCTGCTCTTCTGTAATCTCGCCTGCTGCAACGGCGGCTTGCATCTGGATGATTGGGGCCTCGAGGTTGGTTGCTTGGGCATACTCCAAGGCGCGTTTGTTGAACGCCTTCCAGGCCTGCTTGAACTTGCGCAGGTCGGCGTTTGCTGCCGTGGGGAGCCAGCGCGCCCATGCAAATCGAGGAATACCGCCTCTGATTACGTATTTGAATACGTGCTCGCGCAGGGGCGCGAGCTTCTCCAGATCCCGGATGAGGAATGCTGGAAGACGCCCGTAGAAGAGCTCGGCTACGACCCAGAATGGGAGCATCTTCATGTCGTTTGTAGGGTGGATCAGGCCTTGGTCGAGATTGCCGTCCCTGTGGATCTTCTGGAAGTGCTCAGTAACCTACGTATGAATTAGCAGACGCCTGATACCGATGATGGCTAGGGAAACCAGTACATGGCGCTCGATGTCAGCTAGGCGCAAGGAGATGGCCCGATGTCCAAATGGCACTTCTGCTACCTTTCGTACAGCTCGCCATTCACTCCCGCTGATGAGTCCAACACACTGGCCCAGCAGTTGGCTCATGTAGAAACCCGAATTGTTCGCTGGCGCTTTGGAATGGTTGTCCGAGTCTTTGAATACGTGTTGTAGATGATGAGGCTTTGTTAGAACGCTGGATTGTCAACGGTTAGCTATACCACGACGGCCTAGGCGATACGGCTGCGCACATCTCTGGCTTCATCCCGGACCAGATCCGATAGACAGAGCCATTTTCCTTCTCCCAGGCCCCAGAGTTTTTGACTCCATCTAGAAACTTCGCTGCGTCGCCTTGGCCGTTTGGCCAGACGTAGCGGCACGATGGGATTGTTGCTCGTCCGGTTTTGTGGCGTATGGGATATTTCCATTCCAGGTATGCCTAGGCTTGATGAGCTTGGATATAAGTGCCTTGTAAGGATTAAGCTTACGTTTATCAGGTTGGATACTGGATGTATGAGCCACCTGGGTGAGCAGCCTGGCCAGATGAGCTCGACTACTGCGGTAATGACCAGTGATACAAAGCACACACTGGCGGTGGCCAAGGCATATGGATGAGGTTCCCTTTCTGGGTCCATTGTGAAGGCGGACACTGTGACGATGGCCAAAGAATTTGGTGTATGCACAGATAAGGTATACAGCACTTGAAGCCTAGGTATAGTCGAATCAGGGCACCGAACTGCCTTACCCTACCCGGCCACCGTCGGCCTATTTCTACTTGATTACCTGTCTATCTTTCGCAAGGAGGTATTGGCGTTGATTCACGTGCCACATTTTTAGACATTGCTACATTTCCGCAGCCAGCTCTGCGCTCACTCCCTTTGCAGCCAGGGCTCCAGTCGCCGTAGCTTGTAGAACATCCTTCGTGGCACAGGCACAATCACCCACAGCAAAGACACTTGGCACGGTAGTTGTATACAAGGGGCCAGAGATCCTGATGTCACCGGAATCCGTCAGATCAAGTCCCAGCTGGTATGTATACGGGCCATTGATCTCTGTTCGGGGCTCATGTATCTGGGGAAAAAATGTTAGACAATGAAACCTGGGCTGGGTGACGGATAGCGAACCAAGAAGTCCACGCAGTTTGCTGCCCCCTCGTCCAGGTGTATAGTGACTGAATTGGGGCCAGCTTCCAATCCAGCAATCGGCCGCGCATCGACTGTGACATGAGACATCTCCTCGTTTTCGACAATTTGCGAGCTGATATTATCGTTTCCGTCTGTGTAGATCGTCACATGGCTAGCAGTGTTTTGAACTATCCGTGCCAGTTCGATATATCGCGATACTGGTGCTGTGCTGCCAATTGCAAGAAGCCCTGCTACCTGTGCTCGTGGCGAGCCCTCGTGGCCTTCGTACCAGAGTGGGTCGGCATAGCTGTCATATCAGCAGGCTAACTGCAAAACACGAGGCTCGGGAAACATTGCATACATAAAACCTGCGTCCCAGCACTCCTGGTAGCCAGGAATATCTGGAAACAGATATCTCACCCCCGTTGCAAGCACAAGCTTTTTCCCCTGCCATGTCCTTCCATCCCCAGATACGGCTTCAAAGTGGCTTTCCGCGGATTTTGCAATATGAACTATAGTAGTGTTTATGATGTGCAAGGTAGACGAGGGCGACAACGGGCATTCGGTGCTGCTTCTTGAAGCGTGGTCTCCGTACGCCTGGGGATCGTTCCTGTAGGAGCCCGGATCGAATAGCGCAACACGGTAGCGCTGCCGGGTAAGTGTGCTTGCGGCAGATCGGCCGGCAGGGCCGCTACCGAGGACAATGCAATCATATACGGAGGAGTCGTGGTATGCAGGCGGACCAGCCATGGTGGGTGCCCGAGAAGCATGTACCTAGGTATACACAGATAGCACAGCCGATTGGCATGACGGAAGCCCGCTCCTATTAAGTCTGTCGTCTGACCAACTAATTGATAATCCCGACCAAGTCTCCGAGAGCGTTTCGCCCCGTTCTTCACTCGGCCCGCGTCCAGGTCTGCCTTAAGTGACGAGAAACCTTCCTCGCTAGCAGCTTGTCATCGCACCCAGAGCACATTACTGGACTCCTTCAGCATGCACACACTTTTTGACGCCGAGAATGTGCCTGCGCCATTGTTCATGGCAGCCCAAACGGCCGTGGCAGCCATTCTGATCTGCACAACCCCGAAGTCGTCCTTTCTGCGGCCAGCCAGCCTCCCCATCCTGATCGCCCTCATGTATATCTCCTGGAAAGCCGCCCCAGCATTTACGCTTCAGGGCGTGTTATACTCCTTCTGGTGGGTTGGACCTTACGCCAATATCTACCACTGTCTGAATAACCTATGCCTCCACCCGCTCGACGACGAGGCCATCCGCCATGAAATGCGTCTCCAGCACACCCCTCTTGACCTCGGATTGTTCAACCGCGTACTATTCACGATCGGAATGCTCTTCAGCTTCCGGGGAATTGGAACCAGCCACCAAATCAGCTACATCCCTCCGTTCCCGGGCAACGTGGTCCCCTCTCGCTCCCGCTTTCTGCTCCGCCAATGCTCACTCATCATGGCGCAGTACCTCATCATGGATCTGCTCGCTAGCTCCCCGCCTCCTCCAGATGTAGTCGACAGCTGGGCGGCCGGCAAGGAATGGCTGTGGATCCGATCCCTTAATCCGCACCCGGTCACGCTCGACGACCTGCGCAGCAGGCTCATTGGCTGCGTTATGAACTGGTATGTCCTTGGGCGGGTGATGAATGACATCTGGTACCGGGTGTTCTCTGTTGTTTGTGTTGGGTTGCGGATTTCAGAGCCGAAGCAGTGGCCGCCTTGTTACGGGCATTACTCAGACACGGCTACGCTGCGTGGATATTTCGGGTGCGTTTCCAATGTCGATCTTGCTAAGACTTTGCAAGTTGCCTGTTTGTACAAGTAGGTGATGGTCTAATGGCTTTTCGCGTTTAGGAAATTCTGGCACCAAACGCTCCGCTGGCCCTTCCACGGTGTGGCCAGCTTCATCAGCCGCCAGGTCCTCGGTCTCCCTCGCGGGTCTGCCTCGCGCTATGCCAACCTGTTTATCGTGTTCTTTCTCTCTGGAAGCCTGCACTCGATTCTCGATGTTGCATTCGGAGGCCGGTGGTATCCAGCCGGCGGCCTGCTCTGCTTCTCGGTTTTCCTGCCCGCCGGGATCATGTTCGAAGACGGCGTCCAGTGGATATGGCGAAGATGCTTTGGACCACGGAAGGAAGGGGGCTGGATGGGAAGAATCATTGGGCATCTTTGGGTGGTGTTTTATTTGGCCCTCGTGACTCCTGTATTCAATTACCCGTTGCAGCGGATTGAGGGCAATCCGACGCATCTTGTGCCGTGGAGTCTGGTACGAAGTATTTCGACATAGGGGTGATCGTCCTGGAGCCCGATGCGACTGGGGCCTCATACATGGGGATGCTGGACGAATGGAAGAAGACCGAATATGAGCATCGCAGTGGTTGGATCCTATCGTGCTTAGGTAGCAGCAAACTAGTAGTGGGGATTTCAGACTCGTCGAACGCGTCGATATAACAGAAAATGATAATAAATACGCAGCTAATTGGAGTTAATTGCATCATGATTCTCTCAGGCCCTGCTTGCCTAACAACACTTACTCCAGAGTCCCTACCCCTCCCGCCTGCGAAACAACACCTCAGCCCTCTCATCCGGCAAAATCGCAAACCCATAATGAAAATGGCCGGGCCTCCTTTCCCCAGCCTTCAGCCTGATATCATAATGCGTAATCAGATAAGCCATAACGACCTTGATCTCCGCCGAGGCAAAGAACCGCCCCGGACAGGCCCAGATGCCGTGCCCGAAGTTGATGTTGTCCACGCCCGTGCTCGTATGCTGGTATTTCATCTCGCACCCCGGCTGCTGGCGCAACTTGTAAAACCGCAGGCCGTCGAACCGCTCTGGATCTGGCCACAGCGAGGCGTCGTTGTTGATGGGGACTGCGCGAACCATGACCGTTTGGCCTTGCGGGATGAGGTGGCCCGTTGACGTGCGGAAGCCCGCCGGGTTTGCGACGTAGCGGGGGATGTTCGCTGCTCGGGTGGTTTGGTCAGTGAGGATATTCACGCTAGCAGATAGGGATGGGGCTTTGGCTGGGCTCCGACATACCTATTGAAGGAGGGCTTAGCCGCTGTGACTCACGAATGAAGCTGTCAAACTTCCAGAGTTTCGGCAACGTGTTCTTGTCAATGACGCCATCGCCGACTACTTCTTTGAGCTCCTGGCGGAGGCCATCAATGTATTCTGGATAGGCGGCGAGGTCGAAAATGATGTAGGATAGCGCGTTTGATAGGTTGTATATAGATGCAAACGTCGCAAGGAGCTGGTCCCTTGCCAGCTCATGGACCGTCGGAGGTTTGCTGTAGCGAGATATAAACCAGTCCAGCATTTCACCACCGGGCACTTTCTTCGTCCTTTCGCCTTCCGGAGCCTTCCCCTTCTTGGCAGCCAGCAACGGGGCCAGCTTGTCGATATTAATCTGCCTGTGGTGGAGCAAGGACTTGACGGGCGCCGAGAACGGCGCGACAATGGGCTTGATGAGCCACGGCAGAGCACGCAGGTATACATACGCAGTGGACACATCCTGAGTATAGCGAGTTGTTGCTTCGACCCAATCCTCTTCTCTGCTGAGTGGAAGCCCGACAAAGGCGCGACCGGACATCAGCGAGGCAACGCGGGATAAGGCGTGTCGGACTCGAACGGGCGTCCATTGGCCCTCGCATTTGCCGATGGTTGACTCGACGGCGTGTTCGACTTCGGCAGTGAAGGACTGCAGGAGCACAGGTGTGTTTCGCACGAGAAGGTGGCGCATGGCGGCATCGAATTCGTCGGCCTTGGTCCCCATGTAGGAGTACTCGCCGAGGAAGACGTTGTAGTGGTGGTGTCTTGGATCTTGGTTAGAGCAAAAGAAACGACCTCGCACTCTCCCGGGGTTCGTACTTGATCGAAAGTTCAGACTCGGGGAGGGATTTGACCGTTTCGATCTCGGAAGTAGGTAGAATCACCGCATCAAGCCCTAGCTGGGACAAGACAAATGGGATATCGGGGCACTGGCAGTTTGTGGAAATGCTTAGGATTTGACTCATATCTGCGTAGGGTCCACGAGCGACGAACCTCCTTGTGTGCTTCTTCCAGAACCCTGGCAGCATTGGCCCCCATGGGCACATGGTATACCGGGAGATCCATGGCAGTCCTCCGCTTGGAAGATTTCGCGCGCCAAAGCATCAGAGAAAGCACGATCAGTACAGCAGATGCACTGTATCCGATCACTTGGGTGCTACGGGGGGCATTGACAAAGTCTGCGAGTTCCATTTTGGTGCTCGCACAAAAAATCACTAGGGCTCGATAACTAACAGTTCAAAGTCTTTTGATGGGAGCGTCTGGTATATATTGCCGATTGCCCGGCCTTGTTCTTCTAGACGGTGGCGGGCCGATGCATGGACGGTATATTACTTATAAGGATCGCGGTTGCCGACCAGGTATATTCTCTCTTCGGCCGTATTGCACTCGACAAGCTTATTAAATTCTCAAGAGTCCGGGGAGACTATAGCATGGCAGATTTATATGCACAATTACTGGTCCCCTCGGTCTACGGAGAGGACGACCTGAGATCAATCGCACACACCCAAGCATTCCTTAACGGATAGATCCCCTTCACCATCCAGCCAGCCTCTTTCGCCAGCCTGTGCCAGTCATCCGCCGTCCGCTCCAGCCCTTTGGCGGTCATCATCATGTTGATGTCCCCGTACCGAGACAGCCTCCCCATCTCGCCGTCCTGCAAGACCGACTCGAGCACGACCAGCCGCGATTTCTCCCCTACCATCATGGCGTGATGGATGTTGCGCAAGATCCGGATTGCTTCGGGATCCTGCCAATCATGCAGGCACCATTTCATCACGTAGACTTCATAGCTCGGGATCGTAGAGAAAAAGTCTCCGGCGACCAAATCATGCTTTGCCACGCGATCACCCACGTCTGCGAACTTGCCCCCTTCCTCGAAGAAAGGCTGGATGTGCTCGATGACGTGGGGGAGATCAAAGACGCCGCCATGTAGCTCCGGGTGGCCTCTAAGCAGGGAGGCGATCAAGGCGCCACTCCCGCCCCCTACGTCCAGGATGGTCTTCTTACCCAGCTCATGCCAGGGGTAGTCGGCCACAATACCCGGCGCTTGCGCGACAGCGCCTCCACCAAGAGTCCGATGCAGAAGAGGAACCCACCCGCGCCTGTCAAAGTACGTGAACATGTCATCGTCGGTGTCAAAATTGTGCTGCGCTGCGCTGCGGGTGGTATCTCTGCGCAGGGAGTCGGGAATGCCGCGGGCGATATCGTAGAAGACAGTTCCGTAAAGATCGACCCAGTTGTGCCATTGTGTCCAGTGGTCGGAGCGCAGCAATTCGGAGCGGTGGTTGTTTGCATAGCCCTCTGTTTCTGCGTTGTAGGCGAAGATGCCGTTGTTGCGCAGAAGACGAAGGATTTGGCGCAGTCGGTCCTCGCGCGCTTCGGCGGCAGCGGCCAGCTGCTGCACTGTCATCTCGCCATGGCGAGCGAGAAGATCGGGGATCTTGAATGATACGGCTGCAACCAGGCACTTGCTGCTCTCGAAACCTATCCCGCGTCAGCGGCTACAGTGGACGATTTGAATAGGGCCGGGCGAACCCAGGAAATGGTCTGCCAGGATCAGCTGCGACGGCTGGAGCATCTGCTCGATTTCGTGCAGGAGATTGACTGAGCGTGTTGCCAGGGGCAGGATTGCCTTGTCTGGTAGTGTATCTGGGTCGTGGAGTCGCTTGTTGATATCAGCCTGCAGGGAGGGCTCCGCGAGCCGGCCCTTCAACATGGACAACAGCTGGACGAGGGTTTGCAACGTAACTGTCGCAGCATCTTGAGAGTCGTCAGCCATGCTTGCCGTGGTTGGGAGGGTGGACAACCATTGCATGACCCTACTCTTTTCAAGCTCCAGGTGGTTAAAGCATCGGACCCCATTCGGAAACCGAAACTGACAGGGGACAAGAAGTGCTGATTGGGTGCATTCCACGCATCGGAGACATAGTCGGAGACTTTCCATCTATTTTACTGCAGCGTCAAATATCTCTCATCACTCCCAGCATTTCCCCGTCTCAACTACGACCACCTCCACCACCCCCCACCACCTCAACCGCTGCCACTACCACTACCATTACCACACCACCACCACCACCATGGCCTCAGCAACAATGTACGATGCTCTCATCATCGGGGCCGGTCCGGCGGGCCTCTCGACAGCGCTCGGTCTCGCGCGGCAGACTTACTCCGCGATTGTCTTCAACTCCAACCAATACCGCAACGCCTTCTCTGAGCGCATGCACAATGTCGTGACTTGGGACCACAAACCCCCCAGCGACTTCCGCGCCGCTGCACGAGACAACATCGAGTCTCGATACAATACCATCCATTTCAGAAACGCAAAGATCGTGTCGGCCGCGAAGAAGGACGACGGGACGTTTGAGGCGGTCGATGATCAGCAGAATAAATACCAAGGCAGGAAGCTCGTCCTTGCCACGGGCGTCACCGACCTTTTGCCGGATATCAAGGGGTTTAGCGAACTGTGGGGGAAGCGGATCTTCCACTGCTTGTTCTGCCACGGCTTTGAAGACCGTGGTGCTGAGTCTGCCGGGGTTCTGGGGGCTGGCTTTATTACCCAACCTGCTATGATCCTTCATATGGCAAGGATGGCATCTCCTCTGGCCAAGAAAATTACTGTCTACTGCCACGGCAACGAGGAGCTGACTGCGCAGGCGAAGAAAGAGTTCGAGAACAAGCCATTGACGATCGAACCGAGGAAGATCACCGCGGTTGAGAAGCAAGGCGACAGCGTTATTGTGCAGTTCGACGACGGTCAGACTCGGCAGGAGGGTTTTCTGGTGAGTATCTCCGTAGTCGCAAACAGCCTAGTATCCTATAGAGGCCTGCTGACAGTGGAACCCTTGGTAGGTTTCTGTCCCCCCCGTCCAGATCAACGGCCCGTTTCACGACCAGCTCGGCCTTGATGTCGATCCGATGGGCTTCATCAAGACAACCCCGCCCTTCAACGAGACAAATGTAGCGGGTGTATTTGCTGTCGGTGACTGCGGATCAATGATGAAGGCAGCGCCTCAGGCAATTGCGATGGGCTCGTTTGCGGCAGCAGGCCTAGTTGCGCAGCTTGGTGCCATGGGCAAGCTGTGATTTCCATTCCCATTCATGAGGAAGTTGGATTCATATCGTACTGGAATGTCCATAGCGACAGGTACTTGTAAATGACCACGATTCCAAATCTACCTATTTGCGTCCTCTCCTCTCCGTACCTTTCCGTGTCAGCATATCCCGCTGCGCATCTGTCCAGATGTCGTGGACCTCATCACACAAAGCCTGGCGAGCGGCATTCTGCGCCGCATACACTGCAACCGCATCGAGGACCCTCAGAAGATTCGTCCCCAGGATCCGCTTCACATCTTCCTCGCGAACCCCCCTGGCCAGTAGCTCAGCCACGAGGCTAGGATAAGTCGACACATCATCTAAACCATCGGGCCCCTCTAACATCCCGTCAAAGTCGCTACCAATTCCAACGTGTTCGTAGCCTATCTTCTCGCCCACATACATTACATGTGCAGCGACCGTCTTCACGTTGGCCGGTGTGTTATTGCCATCCTGGAGCACTCCAGACAGCGAGGGTAGGAAGCAGATCATGATTACCCCGTTGTTGGCCTTCAGAGCCTCGAGGATATCGTCGGGGACGTTTCGGGGGTGGGGTCGGAGAGCGTAGCTGTTTGCCGGTTTAGACACGCAGAGCATGAGCATGAGCTCAAAGTAAATCAGTAGCAACGGACCATGAAGAATGCGAGAATATGACGGGTGCTCTCGTTACCCGCAGGACCTGGCGTTGGGCCTCGTGACTTGTGTGCGAGAGATCGATGATTCTTGGAGGAACCAATGAGTTTTGAATCAGAACCGGTGTGCATCAGGTCAGTCAGACAGGCTGCAGACTCACATCCCAGTCCGATTCATTTCATAAACTATCCCCTGGCCGCGTTTCGAGAGGCCATTGTGCAGCGGTGCCGGGGGAGTCTACACCAACTTCAGCCTGAGCATAGATCCGCATTGCAGAATGCGCAATATGCAGTGGACTTACAGACGAGTCCACGAATTCATTATGGCAGTCATGAGACATAGTAACATATCTAACCCCCATACGGTGGAACATACGAAGGGCGCTGAAGCTGCCGCCGATTTGATGCAGGCCTTCAATGCCAATCAAGCAGGCGATACGGCCAGAGCGAAAGGCTTGCCAGACTGAGGCCGAATCGGAGGCAAAGGCTAGTCTGCGTGGGTTTTTTCGGATGAGATTATGGATGAGATCGATTTGTTGTATCGTATCGCGGAGCGCTTGGAGCTTCGCTTCGGTGGTGTCTTGCTTGGGACTGCGAGATGCTCAATATCATTCAGAGGCCATACTTGAATGAATGGGAACTAACCCTGGAACAAAGGCACTCCAGAATTGGCCCCCGATGCGCCCCGTTTCTAGCCTAGAGAGGTCCGTTTGCCCAATCGGCATATCGTCGATGTTGTAGCTCGGATCGTCAATACTCAGTCCGTACCAGCCACGGAGGATATATGGGAAGTCATTGTGTCCATCTGAGATACATCAGCGAAGCTCTAGTCAGTTTGCAGTGTAGTAAACCAATCAATGGGGTTCGTTTGAGGATGCTCATTGCTCTTGCTAAAGGGGCGGAGTCCATCATGGCAGCACGTTAGGATTTGGTCAACGTGCCAAGCACGGTGTGAGAATAACATAAATAAGATGCGAGAATTATTTAAGTATTCTGTGAAGCCGCTTGAGGATCCATCCGTTGCGTTTTGGACAATTAGTGCTCGGACTTTGGGTGGTGGACGGCGTCCGAACGGCTCCCAGGCATTGAGCCGAAGGCGCCGGTTCTAGCTAGGTATTCTATTAAAATCTCTACAGTCCCTGGCACAATTGAGCCAGTGCCTCAAAGTACAGCTTTCCCAGACATTGTGTCGTCATGCTGAGTATTACAGCCCTCGCAGCCCTAACCGCAGCCGCCTACGTCCTCTGGACCATCATCTACCGGATTTACTTCACTCGCATCGCGCACATACCTGGCCCTAAACTTGCAGCCGCCACATACCTTTACCACGCATGGTACGATCTTTGGCCCCATTCCGGGCGGTTCATGTTCCACTGCGAAAAGCTCCATGAGCAATACGGCCCGATTATTCGGATCGGGCCGGACGAGGTCCACATCAAAGACAGCAGCTATATGGACGAGGTTTATCCAAACGACCACCGGCGCAAACGGAACAAAAGCCCTCTCTTCTTCTGGATGGTCGGCACCAACGAGTTTGGAGACCACAGCGCCGGAGCAACGATCGATCACGATGCCCACCGTGTTAAACGAGCCAGCATGGCGCCGTATTTCAGCGCCCGGATGGTGCAGGATTTGGAGCCGCGGATTCTCGCCAAGGTGCAGCAGTTGAGAGAGAAAATAATGGCCATGGCCGGGTCCGACGAGCTGCTGGAACTGAGGAATGCGATGAGTGGGCTGACCTTGGGTGAGTTGGCTTCACCCCAGTGCGGCGGACCGTGCCATCTGCTAATGCAATAAAAAAAGACATCATCTCTGAATACTCGTTCGGTAGCTCGTTTGGCGCACTCGATGCTCCTGACTTCGGCCGCCCCTTGAACAACGTCCTCCTCAAAGGCGTCAAAGTCCACCCCTTCGCTCGCATCTTCCGCCCGCTAGCAATTGCAATCTTCAGGCTCCCGCAATGGCTGATGCCAAACAGCGAAATCCTCGAAAATAGCGTCAAATACGACGACCTGATCGGCAAGATGACTAGCGCAGCATTCGATGATGCAACCCGGCTGTCTACTACTGCAGCCAGCGGCAACGAGAAGATTCAGGCAAGCCACCGCACCATCATTCACTCAATGCTCAGCAGCGATTCGCTCCCCGCGGAGGAAAAGACCCTTTTCCGGCTCAAAGCAGACGCGATGGTCCTCATCGGCGCCGGAACCGAGACCACAGCCCGCACTCTGGCAACAGCACTCTACCACATCCTCGCAAATAGACCCGTTCACGACCGTGTGCTCGGCGAGCTCCGCACCGTCATGCCTAGCTCTGACTCTCCCATCCCGCCTACTGCGGCGATCAGGCAGCTTCCATACCTTACCGCCGTTCTCACTGAGTCGTTGCGGATCGCGCATGGAGTCGCGGGGCGTTTGTCTCGCATTGCACCGGACGAAGATCTCCAGTATGGCTCGTACAAGATCCCCCGCGGCGTCACCTTCTCGCAATCAATGTATCACGTCCACACGGATCCCGTTATCTTTCCACATCCGCATGAGTTCCACCCCGAGCGGTTTCTCGGAGCCGAGGGGAGTGTGGCAAGGGAGCATGTCTACCCCTTTGGGAAGGGAACGAGAAACTGCCTGGGGATTAATCTGGCTTGGTCGGAGCTGTATATGACTGTGGCGGCGCTCATAGGAGGCGTGAAGATGGAGCTCGTTGAAACAGGTCTACGGGATGTAATGCCTGTAAAGGTTTGCTTGCCTCGTTTTGTGTGCTGTGCTGCGGCCGTCTGCTGACGATCAGTAGGAATACTTTGTGGGGTATTTGCCCGAGGATAGCAAGGGGATTAGAGTGAAGGTGCTTGGGAAGGCATAAGTACTCCGTATTGTATGTGAGCTTAGTCTAGAACGTATAAGGACAGAATAGCCTGCATCTCCCCTTCTTTCGAGGTCGGAACTCAATTTCATTGGACCTAGGGGCTAACAGCAAGGTAGTGCTTGCAAGTGTATTGACAGTTGAGGTAACTACCTGGATAGCTACAGCTCCAAAACCTTTGCTCTGGTGAGAAAAAATGATTGCATAATTTACGGCTTCCAAGTCACGTCAATCAGAGCTAGATGCGATCCGTCTGGCATAGTGATCTTCTCAACCTCAAACCTGCCATCCGCCTGCCGGAAAAGCTCCCGCCAGCCCTCCGCATCGCGGACTCGTGAATTGCCTAGAGCAAGCATCGACAGGTCCATAAGCCTGTTCTACCAATCAACATAACTCTCAAAACGCGGGCCAAACATGGTAACTGAGGGACTTACCGCTGTGTCCGAGCCGTAGAAAGCCCCATGGCCCCGGCATCAGGCATAACCTCATCCATAACCAACACCTTCGCCCCGGCCTTCAACGCCGGGATCTGCGCCCTCAATATCCTCACAGCCTGACTGTCCGGCCAGTTGTGCATGACCGACCGGAAGAGATAAACGTCGGCCCCTTTCACAGTCTGCTCGGCGAAGAAGTCCGCCACCATGTACGACACATTCACGCCGGGCTCCTCCTTCACCGCCGCTATTGCGTCCGCCATGTCCTGCACAACAAGTTGAAGCCGTGGTGCTTTCCGCGCAATCGCAAGCGCTGCCTGGCCGCCTGCGCCACCAACATCAACAACCGTTCCGGCCCCCAGAGACTCCCAGGGAAAGTAATCCGTCAGATAGTGCAGGGACCATTGGGGACCGGCGGTTGCCTGGTTCATGCAGTTGGCGAAGCGGCGGATTTTCTCCGGGTCCTTGGCGAGGTGCAGGTAGAAGGACGGTTCGCTTGCGTTGTGGGCGACCATGTACCCGGACTTGGAGGGGTCGTCGGCAGCGGGATACATTACGAGGGCGTCGGCAACGCCTAGGAAGGCAGGGATGAGGTCCTCGGTTGTGAAGCCGGTGCAGTCGTGGAGCACCGGGTCGTCCAGGAGGAGCTTGGTCACGGAGGAGTGCGAAACGTATCCCGGGCGCCTTTCCTGAAAAAGGTGGAAAGTCATTGCTGCGCGTAGAAGCTGGCGCAAGGTAGAGACGTTGATACCGACGCTTGTGGCGAGGTCATCGTAGCTGATTTCGCCGGAGGATGGGACCTTTTCGACGAGGTTGAACCGGTGGATAAAGCGGGACATGGCGAACTTGACTAGGGGAATGTAGCCGGCATTTGAGACCAGTCCTCTTGGACCGGTTATGAGATCGTTGAGCTCTGCGGTGGCATCGAGAATGGCTGTTTGGCTGCGTTGGATTTCAGCAGGGAGCTGGAGATCAGGCTGAGTATTTAGCGGGTCAAAGGACAGCGGCGGAAGGTTGTTTGCCTGGTAGTATTCGTCAATCTTTGCAGTATTCCTGGTGATTGAGTCTGCCAGGGCCACTATTCGTGTTGGTTGAGGCGATTGAGACGGCATTATCGGTCCTGAATTAGGGTTGCTGGTTCACTGTGCTGCCAGCCTGGACGTAAACAATAACCCGTGCATATAAGGCTGCTAGATGTATTCTTGATGTGTATAGGGCGTTCGGCCCGAAGGCATGCAAGCTTCGGAGCGATGCACGGTCACCGCGCATGCAGGTGTTTTTTTTTTTTTTCTTACATGGCATCGACTGCAAAAACTGCAATGTAACAGGTAGGTCTCATCGCACTCGACCCTGGCAATTGCAACCATTTTGTCCCTCAAGCAGGCACAATGCTAGTGCCGTTATTCTTGGCCATTCCACTTGCATGCATCGGCACCTTGATCTTTACGACCATCCGCTTCCGTATCGACGTCCACAAGCATCAAACAAGCAAGAACGTCGTGCCTCTAAAACCCTATGCAGTTCCTCTTCTAGGGTCCAGTTTGGACTTTACTAACAGTAAAATTGGCCAAGTCTGGGACTCTCTCATCAGGGACTGTAATAGGTGGAATCTGAAGTCCCTGTCGGTGCTCCTCGCCGGCGTGCGGACTCACATCTTATTCACCCCAAGTGCGGTCTTGAGCGAGCTGAAAGCCAAACACCTGACGAGACACAAACATGCTCGATTGCTGGCGACAAACGTTCTGGGAATGTCCCGGGAAGAAGCAGCCAAGACGTTTCCTGATACCCCGTTGCCAAAGACGAGTGTCACGCTGGAACGCGTCCACTCCGAGTTTCTGCTGACCTCGACTCCCGTCACAACGCTTACGAATAAATTCATGGAGTGCCTTTATGAGGCGATCTCGGGCGACAGTAAGATAGGGACGGATGACGAGATCGAACTCTACGCTTGGATCAAAGATAAGCTGTTCAATGCATCCGTCAGCGCATTATTCGGATCCGAACTACTACGCATGCATCCAGATCTCCACAAAGACTTCTGGATCTGGGAGCAGAACCTCCTCACGCTTCTCTTCGGCACACCTCGGATCTTCGCTCGGCAGGCCTACGCAGCCCGCGAGAGACTTCTCGCCAAGTTAAGCAAATGGCTCGAGCACGGCTACAGGCACACCGCGACCCTGGATGATGCCGTCGCGTGGGAGCCCTATTTCGGCGCAAAGATCATCCGGAAACGCCACGAGTATTATAATCAGCAGAAACTCAGCCTGCGTAGCCAGGCGGGCAAGGAAATGATCTTCCTCGCCGGCATCCTGTCCAACGCAATTCCCACCATCGGCTGGCTTCTGGTGCACATCTTCTCGCCAACGAGTAGCCCTGACCTCCTCCCTCGCATCGAGGCTGAAGTGAAGAACGCCGTGCGTGACGATGGGTCCATCGATTTCCCGGCTCTTCTTCGTGCGCCGTTCCTGAACTCCGCCATGAACGAGGTTCTGCGACTATACATTGACCTCATGATCATTCGGCAGGTCGATGCGGACTCCGTCCTTGACTCGATACCACTACGGACAGGCGACCAGGTCATTGCATCGTCCTGGATGACGCACCGGCATCCAGACAACTTCGACAGCCCGAACGATTTTGACCCCGAGCGATTTCTTCGAAGGGATGCGGAAAGTGGCGAGCTTTCGTGTTCGACATCCGGTCTGGGTGGAAAGTATTTCCCTTTTGGTGGTGGGCATCATATGTATGTCAGCGTAACACTTTCCCACATCCTCCGAGCCGCCAGCTTATCTGTGCTTCTCAGGTGCCCGGGTCGAAACTTCGCCAAGCAAGAGATTCTTGGAACAGTTGCGGTCATTCTACTGAATTTCGACGTCTCGTTTGTGTCCTTCATCGAGCGGGACGGTGACGTGGTCCATCGCAAAGGGTCGGATGTCAAAGGGTTTCCTAAAATGGTGCGCGCTTTGCCTGGGAACCAGGTCATGCAACTCAAGGGGGATATGGCTGCGAAAATCACAAAGAAGACTCCTCTTAGCACGGTATCCTAAGCTAGAATGAATATAGTGGCGGGTAGATGACCCATTTTCTCCGAATTAATCCATGGCGACTATATAGGAAAATCTCCTACATTTCAGTCCAAAACTCGGCGACCAGCTTTTCAAACGACGCAGCAGCTCTTGTCGCATGCTTCTCTGGGGTGCCTGGATCTGGATCCGCAAGACTCCTATTGAACAGCTCGGCACTGACGCAGCCTCGAAACGCCAGTTTGACAAAGACAACTTCCAAAATATCCCTGACAGGCAAATACCCACCCATTTCCCCTTCCCCGTAGAATAGCCTGCAGTTCCTCGACCAGCTGAGTCTGGCAGCCTGCCCAGGAACATAATAGGGCGAGGCTGGCGTCAGCGGCGCCTCCAGCCGTTCTGCATCGACCACCTGCACCCAGAACAGCTTTTCGACGTCGATCTTGGCCAGTCTCTCCAGAGTCGCCTGCATCGCAGCCACTGCATCACCAGTCACTCCAGACTCAGCTTCAGGATCCGCATAGACCCGTCCAGCCAGGTTAAAGCTATCAATGCACAGCCCGAAATTCGCCCGGTCGACCTGCCTCACGGCATCCCAGGCCTTCTCCCACGTATCGACATGCGTTCCCCACGCCAATGCTTCGTAACTGAACCGGATCCCAGACCGGGCACCTAGCTCTGCGACCTCGCGGAGGTCGCCGACGATGAGGTCCATGTCCCCGCTTGTTTCGGTCTCGGGCAGGAAAGTCGACGGGATGCCGATGAGATCCGTATTCAGAACCTGCGCCATCTTGATCCAAAGCTTCATTTCGTTGATCCGCTGAGCGTGCTTTGCTCTGTCCAGTAGGCCCTCGTAGTGTCGGAAGGGCTGTAGGCTGACGATCTTGATACGTCGCTCGTCGCAGAGGGAGCGGATGACCGAGGCGGCGGCGAGTTGGCGGAGTGCATCAGTGGGGAAGGTCGTGTGGTCCTGGGAGTTGGCGAGGTGAAGGATGTCATCGTGGAAGAGCTCAATATCGAGGTTGTGCTGGGCTGCTTGGTCCAGGCGCAGGGGGAGCGGGTGGGTGGACGGTGAGCCGAGGGAGATAGAGGAGACAGCTGGGCGGCAGGCCATAGTCATACATAGGGGATAGACCTCAGGTTTCTTTCACTGTATGAAAAGGGTTCGTGTAAAGCTCATTATATGTTTTCCTATAAAAGGGGCTTAAGCCAGGACACCCCCGGTCCGTACTGCGGCTCCCGAGCAGCGGTATCCTCCTGTTTTAGAACTACATTCCAAGGTCATGTTATTCTGAACTATCCGAGGGGCTAATCTTACTTTCACGATCGAATGTCGGCTTGCAGAATATGTAATTTGAGGCACTGCCGAGCACTTCCACCGAGAAAGCTGTCAGTGAATGGGTGAAGCACAGAGCGCCAACAGGCTATCTTGAAAGACAACCTCTTGTTCCCTAATAAACTCCCTGCCAACTTCATTGCCATGCTCGGCAAGCTTTTCATGCTTCTCTGCTTCCCACAGGTCCCAGAGCTCTCCTCGTAGCTTCCAAAACGAAGTACCCCCTTGTAGCTTCTCCCCACAAGCAAGCCCGTCCAAGGCACGTAGAATAACATGCCGAACGGCATCAATCCCACCGGAGCCGCGCCCATAACAAGCTGTGTCGTATTCCAGTCGGAGAATCAATGTACCATCATCAATGGCCATGCATTCAACCATGAGCATAAACTTGGAGCCCTCACTCCACACATACTGCGGTTCCACCCCGTCGCCAAGCGCGAAGAGGCTCCAGGGCCCTCCTTCTTTTCCATCGCCCGTTGTCGCCGATTGCGCGAGAGACTGTTCTGTAGAAGCACGGCGGGAATCGTGGAAGCTTACAACGCAGTTCATAAGCGGATGGTCCGGTAGTTCCTCCTGGGCGTCGATGCCAAGATGCGCGAGGAGAGCATGCCAGGGCACAGCGTAGGATAACGAGTTCTGACATGAACGCTGCACCGAGGCAAGGTAGTCTGCTAGGGAGTGCGGTGGCTCCTTTGACGGCGTGCCTTTCTCGCCGAACTGCACGCGCACGGGGAGCGGCTCGAGGAACAGACCGACGGCGTTCATTTCTGCTTCTGAATGGCGGTTGATGAAGGGGACCCCGAGTCTGATATCAAGAGGCCGCTCCGCCTCATTGTCCGCACTGACGGCCAGCGCCACCGCAGCGAGGAGGAATTGCTGCATCGTGACATCTGCTGCCGCTGCCTGGGTTTGCATGCGTCGCCAGAGGGAAGAGGATATTCGTGCTACGGACGATTTCCCTCGGTAGCTCGTTCGGCGCACTCCGTTGCTTAGATACAAGGTCTGCGAGCCATGCACGTCTCCTAGATACTCACTCCAGAAGTTGAGGTGGCATGATGGTGGTGATGCCGCGTCTGCTACCAGGTGAATGTAATGGGGCTGCACCGGAGGTGGGAGGGTGTTGCCGTGGTATGTGGCAGCGACTTCGTTGAGGACCGTGCCTAGGGCCGTGTAGTCGCAGATGATGTGGCTCCAGACTGCGACAAGGGTGTCTCTGGTTATTGTCACCCGCACTGGCGGCGCACAGGGCAGATTGAACGGGCGGTTCACCTCCATGCGGACGTTGACGGATCGTAGCTTATCGACTCGGGGAGGGTATGGAGCCAGGATACGCACCACGCTGTTTCTTCTCTTGCCTCGCTGTACGTATCGACTGCGGAAAGCATCGTGCCGAGCCAGAACAAGGTTCCATGCGTTTATTAGTCTAGACCGGCTTACCCTGTCTGGATTATACCGGGCGACATAGCTGACGTTGAAGGCTGACGAGCTGCAGTCTAGCTGATACTTTCGCCACCACTCCTCCTCCATCGGAGATAGCTTGTATTCCCCTTGAGGACCACTCTGCAGAGTTGTTGTCGCGGGGCTCGACCTGCCCTCCTTCATCTTGTCGATGGTACCGGCTAGTTCTCGCAGCGTGGAAAGCCGAGCAATCATCTGCACTGTGATTTGCTCGCCAAAGACGGCCGTCAGGCGCGCTGCAAGCCGTAGCTGCTGCAAAGAGTGGCCGCCGAGGTCGACGAAGCTGGAGCGAGGGCCGAGCTTACCTGCATCGTGAGCTCCAAGGTTCAGCACCTGTCGCCAGGTAGCAGCCACCAAGGATTCGGTCTCCGTTTCGAAAGTCACCTCCCGTTGCTGGGCCACATCCACACTCTCAGCAATAGCCTTGTAGTCTATCTTCCCCATAGCAGTCATCGGGAGCTGCGTGACAGCATAGATGTACGTCGGGACCGCAAAGCCAGGGACTGCAGTTCGGATGGCTGTTCGCATAGCCCCGATGTCAGAAGATGCAGTCTGTATCATACAAACAAGGTCATCGTTCCGCCGCGTGATAGCAACAGCATGAGCGCCCTTGCAGGCGCCCAGAACCCGCGCTTCCAGATCCTCGAGATCAATCCGGAACCCTTGCAGCTTAATCTGGCGGTCCGCACGGCCTAGAAATACAATCTCCCCTGCGTCATTCCAGTATCCGCGATCTCCAGTGCGATACATATATTCTCCTAGCCCGCTGCAGATGGGGTCCGGAAGGAACCGCTCGGCGTTCAGCTCGGGGCGCCCTATGTAGCCCTGCGCCACCTGTACGCCGGCGAGATAGATCTCGCCAATTCGACCTAAAGGCGCCAATTGCTCGCGATTATCGAGAATGTATATGCGAGTGGAGGGATTTGGTCCGCCGATTGTCACAGGCTGGCCGGCGCGGAGTCTTTTAATGGTGGCGCCGCATGTTGCTTCCGTGGGTCCGTACATGTTATAAAGGACGGTGCGCGACGCCCAGTTATTGCAAACCGCTTGGGGCACCGCCTCGCCCACTAAATAGACCGCTTTGAGTTGTGGGAGGTGCTCGGGGTTCAGGACGGAGGCAATGGACGGCGTGAGGAGCGCGGAGTCGACACTGCTCAAGTGCCCAAATCCACCTCCTTCGGACCGTAAAACAAGAGTGGCACCGTACGATAGAGCGGAAAATACCTCGTGGATACTTCCATCAAACGCCGGAGACATTACCTGGGCCACCCGGGTCCCAACAGTCGCCCGCAAGCGCACTTCAAAATCTCGTTGAAACGCAACAAGTCCCTGGTGCGTACACATGACACCTTTTGACTTGCCCGTAGTCCCGGACGTAAAGCAGACATATGCTCTTTGCCAGGGTCTTGGCTGAGCTCTAGGCGTAATGCCGCATATATCTGGATCGAGTTCCGGCTCAGCCAATATGGCCTCAACGTCGTAAGCCGAGAGAGCGCTTCTTGGTTTACACGCAAGGGCTTCGCTGGTAGTTGCGAGGAAGAATCGCGCCGTCGACGTCTCGAACAGCGAGTCTCTGTACTCCTGATGGTGTGCTTTGTCCAGGGGGCAGTAAGTGCCCCCAGCACGAAGGACAGCATAGATCGAAATAATCCAATTGACGGAGCCATCTGAGTGAACTGCAACCACCTCTTCAGGATCTATCTTGTCCCTGAGAATGCGAGCAATACGACCAGAGGCTTTCTCCAGCTCCGCGTATGTAATCTGGCGATCTGCACGTTCAATCGCCACTACAAATGGATGTTTCCTGGCCGTGCGCTCAAACAGGGTGACGAGATCGTGTCTGACAGAGGGCTTCGTGGTCGTGGAAGAGTTGCAGTTGCCCATCGACCGCAATGCCGCCAGCTCGGCCGCAGAGAGAGTCGCTGAAAGGCAGACACCTAGGGTGTTGTCCGGTTGGCAGAGGAATATTAGCACCTGTTTGAGCGTCCTCCCCACACCTTCTAAATCGCAGTGTCTGTACCGCTTGCGGGAATATTGCAGCAGGATGTTGCCACTGTCCGTGACAACCATACTAAGCGGAATATTCGTGCTTTGCCTTGCGAAAGATCTGCCAACGACAAATTCATTCTGATCAGCTGGCCATCGAGCGTCTGGCTGAATTGCAAGTAGCTGTCCTCGTACTCTCGGGAAGCCATTTTCCGGCGTAGTCCATGAGTATTGAGCGAGACGCTGCATGCGGTTGAAAACGCCGCGGACGAAGTCCCGGACATTCATATCCCAGACAAGGTCGACTTGGAATGGCAGTGTGCTGACGATCGGCCCTACTGCGTCCAAGATGCCTGGTAAAGGTATATTGCGGCCAGACACCACGGTGCCGATAATAACATTATCGGTGTCTGCGTACAGCCCCAGACACAGCGCCCATGCGGCGTAGAAGAATGCGGTTAAGGTTACGCCGCACGCTCCGGCTGCACCTTTGAGAGATGTGTAATGGTGGCCCAGGGTGACGAGGATTTCTTCTTGCTGGCATTCTCCGTCGTCGCCGGTCCCTGCAACCGGGAATAGAAACTCTTCCTTCCCTTCGGACAATTTGGGTTGCTGCTCGGCCCAGAAGGCATCTCCCTCCGCTTTGTGAGTGCATCTCCACTGATCTAATGCCGCAGCAACATCGGAGAAAGGCGGCCCAGGCTGGACAGTTTCCCCTCCAGCGGCCTGGATCACCTTCTTCAGAACAAGTGCCGCAGACCAGCCATCGATCAGCGCGTGATGCACCGACCAGATCAGGGTGCTTCGGCTGTCCGCCTCGGCTTCGGCGTGATAGTGGATGACCGTGAATCTTACATCAAGGTCAATTTTTGAGCTTGTGCGCGGCCACGGGTAAGCTTGCATTTGGCCTCCTGAAGCGGCGTCGCGGTACGTCTCTGCGTTGGTTGTTGTGAACTCCCGCCAATGCAGCCTCGGCAGGATCGAGCAGCCGTCCTCTGGACTTCGGTATATCGTCCGGAAGACGGGTTCCATCCTGATTACCTGGTACCACGCAGCCTTTATCCGGGGCATCTGGGCCTGGAAGTATGTTTCGTAGTAGGAGATGATGTTTGTGCCGGGCGTTTCCAGGCTCCCGTGCATCAGGGAGATTTGGCTTGTGGAGAGGTCGGTGATCTGGTCCATCGTCGCTTCTCGTGGATTGCATAGGTCTTCTGTCTCCATCGACACGAGATGTAGACTGTCCTTTGGTGGCATTGACTGCTTGTCGGCCTTATCATGTAGCTCCGGAAACAACCGAATATGTCCCCCGGTATGTTGGATGTGAACTCCGGCTTCGACATTGATCGACTCGGATGATTGTGATAAGACCACTTCGTAGGAGGATCCCTCCGAGCCACCGATAGATATGGACGACTGCTCTCTGCCATCGACGCTGGGACTATCGGATGGTGTGCCGCTGGACGATATTTCCAGGCCATCCGCCGCACGGCAGCCCTCCAGAAGATGCTCTAAAGTAGGGCTTGAGAGAACAGTGTCAACTGAAACCGCGATACCGTGCTGCCGGCATCCAGCAGCGAATCGCAGCGCTTTTATGGAGTCGCCGCCATAGCCAATGAAGCTAGCAGACAGGTTTATAGTATCTGGGTGGAGACCCAGCACTGAAGCCATAATTTCCAACGCTGTGGAGGTGGACATGACGAGGGCGGTTTCAAGAAAAGGTAAATCAGAATACAATAGAGAGTACGAGGGCACTTGATGAGGGCCTGCATACATTTACTTCACTTTCAACCCTTTCGCCTGTTATACTCTACAGCGTACAGTGGTTTCCCGAAACAAGAACTTGCTAAGGGCCCGTCTGACTACGGTTCAGCGGAACATCGGTCACCGTAGACGTATGGCGATTCTCGATCATCCCCGGTGAATCGGTTCCAAAATGAAAATCAAACGCAAATGTACAGATGAGCCGGACATATGTCTGCGCCAGACTGGCGTATATGTACGCGCTCTCTACAATTGGAAAGGAACGGATATATGACACACGGTATGTGACGTACGGCACTATCTCTATAGCATCAGCAACAAGATGGAAATTATATGAGTCACCCGACTGCCTATTCATATAACTAGACCCAGAACGTATATTGTAGACAGCTGGTGTGATTCCAAAGCCCCTAACAAAAGCATAGCTACTTTGCTTGAGTGTATCGTCGACATCCTAACAGTCCTGCGATTGCTTCAAGCACATTGAAGAAAACAGTGCTCTACTACGCATTCTCCTCTTCTTCCTCCTCTTTGGCCAGTTTCTCTAGCCTCCCACTCTTCTTCCACCCCCGGACTAGGTTAACAGTCTCCTCGCACAGCCGCTTCGCAAGAGCTCTATACCCAACGATGAGTTCCTGCTCCGCCTTGCTGCCCGGCTCAGGGGCATCGTCTCGCATAACCAACTCGTAGTAAAGCGTGAGATACGGATCAAGTTCTTCGTCCTCTTGCGATCCCGACTCGCAGCCGTATCCCACCATCATGGTAGTTTTAGCGCCGGTGTCTCGCACCGTTGCCAGCAGCTGCATACGATGCGGTCAGTAAGAATATGAATCGTAAAGTTTAGTGTTCGCACATATAGGTTATCCTGCAAGAATACATCCTGCGTCATCCGCTTGCCGCTTTTGGCATGCACGCCGCCATCCCCGATCACAATCTCACGCACGAACTCATTGCGTGTTCCACCAGGGAGAACAGTGCACGCCTGGACATGAGCTGCGAACTCGCCTGGATGGCGAGCTCCGCGCTTCACGCCCTGCCACAGCTCAGCGCGCGTTAGTCGCTCTGCGGGGGCGGCGCCTCGGTTGGCGGCGATGGTGTAGGCAACGTTGTAGGTGAAAGCGGACATTTCGGAATAGTTGATTGACTTGTGAGGGGCCGGATTGTGCGGTGGAGTAGCCCATGGCTGCTTATACACTTAATGAGTACTTCGGCGTCTGCTTATCTGTCGGTGGCCGTGATACAGCCCGAAGGTTGGTATCTTCCGGGGTAGTTCGCAAGCACCATGTGACCAAAATGAGAAAGTCTCCGCGAAGTCTCCGAGCGGTGCTTTGGTCTTTGGAAGACAATCTACTCTTCGCAACTATCACACTTAACCTGCCTACGGAAAATAATCGCAACGATGGCGCACGCGGGACATGATCATGATCACATAGATTCCGAGTGAGTTCCTTCCTCAACCCCGACCACAAGCAGCGCTCTGAACGACTTTCACCCCAGCCCCGGTCCGCTCTACCAAGAGGCATGGATCCAAAAGCTCCTTCGACAAATCCAGACCTGTCTTCAGACGAACAGCGACTGGCTTGGAATCGACCTCTCCCGACCGCAGCGTATCCTCGACTACGCGTGCGGTAATGGCACAGTATCAAGCGTAAGAACTTGCCATACTCTCTCCTCCCGCGGCCACAGCTGACCTTTCGAAGGCTCTCCTGCCCACGTTCCAGAACGCAACATTCCGAGGCATCGACATCGCTACCTCGCAGGTCCGCCGCTACAATGAAGAAGCCACAAAGCTCCTGGGGGACCCTCACCACCGCATGTTTGCCATTCAGGGCGACCTCTACGATCCGCAGCCGGTTCTGAGCGAGGCAGAATGGTCTGGCTTTGACGCCGTGATTATCAGCTTTGCTCTTCATCATACCAAAGACCCCGTGGATATGCTGACGCGACTACGTCGGCGCGTTCGGCCCGGGGGAACCATTATTGTGCTCGATTTTTTAAGGCACTCTCCTGTTACCGCCAGTCTTGGACACGCGGGAGAAGAGGGCCAGAAGTATCGCGCGGAACATATGATCAAGCTGCCTCAAGGGATGAAGATATGGCCGGGGTTCACAATGCAGGATATTCTGTCGGACATGGCCAGTGCTGGGTGCGTTGACGTTGACGTCAGAGAGTTTCCCGAGCCAGTTGAGGGACCCGAGGAGCTACATGGCTATGGGAGGATATTTATCGCTAAAGCCACTGGGCCTTAGCAACACTGGGCCATGCAGACAACTGCCCGACTGCTCCGGTGGAGCTAAGAGCTTTGACTACGTAGTAGTGTATCACTCAGATAGGCAGATTTCGTACGTGGACGGTCTACAACAAAAACTCCCCTCTCGTCTCCGCAACAGACGTAGATGACTTTTTAGCCAATCACCTCTTCTGCGGCGCCAAATACGCCGCCTCTCTCACCATCACTGCCGTTATGCAGATTTAAGCGGTAACCCTATATTATGGGTTTCTATAAAGTGGCCAAAGACTCGCTCGGATTCAAAAGAACTTTGAGCCTAGCACAGCAGCAAATGCCAATAATAAATATTTGTGCTACAACTGTGTCAATGCTTCTTTCCACAGTTGGTATTCCTAGTAACAAACACGATTCGTGAGGCAAAAATTGATGATGGATGCAGGTCATTCGGTTATCGTTCGATAGGTGAGGTAGGCCAAAGGTTCGCGTTTACGGACTGAGGCCGAGTGCGTTGGGCGCGCGCATTGATGGACAGGCCTCATGATGCGCCGGTTGTGTAGATAGAGAACCGAGGTCTCTTTTTGCAGAGAGAGCCAGGCTATCAGGACATTCTTTACCAGATGCCAATGGATGAAATCTTTTCCGAAAAGACTCCTCGGACTTGGTAGTAAGAGTACCTCTAGGAACCTGGGCGAGACCCGGTCAATGCCAGCGCGGCCAGTCGTTCGTGTATATGTGCACACGAGGTTGTTTCACGAGATTTTGAAGATGCTCTTTAAAGCTATAGGAAAATGCAACTGTCAACATAAGAACCAGTGCAATTTGCACATAATTATGCATGATGAAGATATAATCATGCATTCACGGCGCTCTTTCAACCTGCGGCTGTGTTCTCCGCGCAGGAACCCTCGATCGAAGATATCCCGAGCCTTAATACGCTAACATAAGGGCGTGTTGGTTGATAAAATAGGCAGCAAGATAAGAGAACGTAGCTGATAATGCTCTGAGACACATTTGGAAGGCCGGCAAGTCTATGTTGACCACTGGGCCGTCACTACATAGTAATAGTGGTCGTAGTAGCATGTGGGCGTTGATTATACCTTGGATGGTCCTATTTGAGAGGATGCAATAGGCTAGTGTTTTCTGTGGAGCGAGTGGCGTTCCATCCAACGAAAATCCTTAATAGACTTCTAGCTGGGAGTAGTCTATCAATTTCACTAGATTGCTGGACATCTCCTGTCACAGACTATGGCCTGGACCTTGGTTGTCGGCCATGCCCTCAACCTGGTTCTAAATAAGGTCTCTGCAACGTCAGTGTACAGCCTCGGAATTGCGGCCTCGTAGGGAAAGAGATCCGTCGGCATGAAAGTCCGGGAAGTCGGAAGTTTTGACGTATGATTGGGAAAGCTTGATAAAAGGGGGGAGGAAGATATCTGCGCTTCTGTCTTTTATTTGTTTCTCTAAGCTCGTGATATTCGTGAATACAGGACAGTTAGTTGAAAACAATACTTCCTACGCCCGTGACATTATCTACTGCCAAAGAGAATGAGGTTGTCCAAGAGTCTGCAAGCCGGGCAAAGCAGATGTCATGTTTTAATTGTGGCAAGAAAGGCCACTTTGCAAGAGATTGTGAAGCTCCGAAGGACCGAGAGCAGAGCAGTTCCTGGGAGGACCCTCAGGGAAGGAGTCACCGGAAGGGCCATAGCAAGGCCAGAATACCGCGGCGATCTCAGGTTGATCGAGCACTTCGCGCCAAACACGACAGGGTTAGCCCTCCACCAACATATACTGACGCCTTTTGATTATCTCGCTCATTCCTCCTGAGCATACCCAGAGTTGTCTCTCCTTCGTGGATGTGAGTACCGAGCCACGACCGCAGCGCAGCCACGGCGCCTGGAAAACATCTGCTTTAAGCCATTTTCCAATCATTTATGAATAGGGAGTGTACTAACTCCCAGAGCCCAGAGAGCCTTAAAGGGATTGTTGGCTAAAGATGCATAGTTCGTGTTTGAGCAGTTGTTTAGTTGGTTGGCTGCTGCAAGGGTCGCATCCAGCAGCTATAGCCGCCCACTATGCACACAGACCACAACAGACACTCAGCGACAGCACCATGGAGGGACCAGACTTCACCTACCTAAGATATGTTAAAGCGTCAGCGCGCTCTTGTTAGTTCTTGATCTTCTGTATCCTCTCTACATTTTCTTGATTTCACGGCACTGAAAGTGACCCACCAATATCTACGCTCTTTCTCTCTGGTAACAATCCCTTATACCAATATGGAACCCGGACTAGGCCTAGTAATTGCGGGTCTCACGAGAGAGGTTGCTAATGTGCTCATAAAACGTCATGGTCCGGAAGCTGTCATAGCCGCGTTACGGGCATGGAAACAATACATGAGCGGACGGTCGTCAAATATGGGACACGAGGAAGCCATGAAAACAGCAAAGGACGCAATACCTAGCTTCCTGAACAGAGCCGAGTTGTATCAGCTTCCTCTAATTCCAGGCGCTTTCAATTCCTCCCCCGAGTTCATCGCCATGTTTCAGGTCGAGGCGCTTGTCGCGATCCCCGTAGCACTGCTTGCGGTCAAGCAAGCAATCGATAGGGTTGGGTCTAGTCTACAGGGAATTCAACACGAGCTCACGATTGCCAACATGGCAAAAATTCAGGGTTGGGAACAGGAGGGCTTTGGAGCGCATGTATATCGCTTTGTTGAGTACGAGATGTGCCGGAATGCGAAGAGCCATGATCAAGGGCGCCACTACTTCTACGTCTGGAATCACGACACAGATTGGTACCCAGTCTTCGAGGCTATGAACCGAGCTTTCCCTCTCGGTCCTGAATTCGGGGGCTATCATCACGAGCTTGATGCGATCTGTATGCGGATGAGAGCAGACAGAAGGACGCTCATTCAAACCACGTCTTATGGACGTACAGCGCAATTTCATCTCCTCATTCCGACTCATAAGGCTTATGTTATAGAGCAACCTGTAATATTCCACGAAAGCCTTCTCCCGCTTACTATCACGGGCCAGCGGCACCGCTCCGTGGACCTCGTCTGGTTCAATCTTTGCAGTAAGCCGAAGGACTTACATCTCCTATGCATCGGAGTTTTGCAGGCTAGGAGGAATGTCGTTCATGAAGTTGGAAGCTTTGGATTCCTTGGTTGCTGCGCAGGCGGCGTGGCAGCTGCCTTTGCTGCTGTTGTATTTCCTCCCTGTGCTCCTATTGCAGAGACAGCCTTCGTGTCGTTCTGGTCCGGAGGAATGGCTTCTTGGAGTGCTGCAGCCGGCGCCGCCATTCACGATGCTGTTACCTCCGATGAAATCTGTGTCCTAGGAGGTGATTCCGTATTGGCCGCGGAAAAGGAATAGTTTGTGTTGGCATGGGAAGTGTGTCTTGGGTGATGCCCTGGTGTTTGTGTTGTGGACATGAAGGCTCTTAGCGTTGGCTTACATTATTGTTCGTTGTTATCTGTAGCATTGTTCAGGTTAACGATTTTCTATGCGGCGTATTTGATTCTTCCTGTGCTCTTTGACACCTAATATGGTCCTGCAGATTTGAAACATAGCAGAGGCAGTCAGCCACTGCCACACTCCTGTAGCCACCTACTACTACAACGACGTAATATTTGGATGTATACTCAGGCTGGGCAGCTCATATTAACTAATTCGAGCATTGTTGACCCTGCGCCAAGGACCAAGAGTGGTACATCAGGGTGATACTAAGATACCCTATCGCCCTAGTATTTGTCCACGCCCGCTGTTCAAGGCCCTCATAAACGTTGCCTATATCTGGGATCTTATTTCCCTATATTGCTCTACAGATAAAGCACCCTGGCCACACTCGATCACCGCCAGGGCATCCTTCAGCGGCTGATTGACTACTGCGGACCACACCGGCCGTCTGACGATCAAGTTCGTCGCATTGTGGAAATTGCGAACCCACTTCCTGCAACACATTTATCCATAGCCCAACAATGGATATCCTCTGTTATCATTGTACAACGTATTTTGCCAACAAATCCGTCTTGTGGTTCAGTGCGATTCGGCCCGCGCTGACCATGCTAGAGGCGATACTGGGCGCCTGTCGTTATGCCAAACCACCTTCCTTGCTGGCCGTTGTTGATGTTCAAACTAACAGATTCATTTACCCTTTCCATATTATATTTTTGGATTGTAATTCAAGTTATCGAGATCTGGATGGAAACTGTTCTACAAATGCTGGATGGATGTTCAAACCTGGGGTGCTCCTATACAGCCATAAGACATCACCCTAAAAAACAGAATTTCCCGACGACTCTGCCTGCAATCTATTGACTTGCACCTAAAGCCCATGGCGGCAATGAGGGGAACAATCCAGTATGTTATTTCTCTAGTAATATTTTTGGTGACTAGAAAGCATCTTTCCAAAGTCGGGTATGCGTGGTTCTGTCCTTTGATCTGACACCTTCCTGAGTCTGGAATGGCTTCTCCAATAAGTAATTTATTGGTCCCTATGAAATATTCCTGGTTTTCAAATGACTCCCGACTCTGTGCCAGCCAACAAGTATGATGTACGTGTGGCAGATTTCTAACATACTGTATCATTGTCGGCGGCTAACATTCTACCCTGTTCTCCAATGAGCGCTTTGTCCAGTGATCTAACCAGAACCCAGATAAGGCAAGGCAGAGAACTCTGATTCGATCCAAGGATGTGTTTAATTCCAATCAAAAGTTTTCATCGGCGACAGCCTTGTCCACGCTATATCTAAAATCTCTACCGCTCAACCTGGCGGTTAGAAGCAGCGCCACCAACAAACAAACAATGATATATGATAAGCGGCAGCTATAATGAGTTTTAGAGAGATGACTTGAATCTCAGAGAGTTAACATACGCTGATAAAGCTGAGAGCGTTTAGGAGTTAGTAAAGTTGCTATGTCCTCCATTGGCAACGCCATCTGTATTTGTCTTTTTCTGTACACAAGGTCAACGAGACTTGACGTCAAAAATAAAACCTCGAGAAAGGTTCATCCTCCAGCTAAAGATAACAATGGTCTGAATAACAGTAAGGGTCACCGTGCCACGCTGCATGAATTAGCCATCCTGGTAAGAGCTATTGGTTGATAATGGCAGCTGTACAACCCCTATGCATGTTGTAGCCGCTGCGCTCCTGTAAATATAATACAGGTTAAGAGAAGGCTGTGTTTATCTGAAATGATAGGTGAGATCTATCACTATATAAAGCTCATCCAATGCCGCGCAGTTGATGATCCTGCCGCCAGCATCCAAGTTCCCTTTTTTATTCTCCCCTGCGCTGCTTCATAGCACTCTATACCAGGTATCAGACGAGCCATGGAGTCCAAAGCCAAACGAACGAGAGAGTGTCTCTCAGAGATGGAGGCTCAATTCAAGTCAGCGTTCTATCCCATTTTCAACCTCTATGCCCTTCTAACCGGCCGAGAGCAGAGAGACCAACACCTTTTCTGACGTACTTATCATTCTTGGACGAACCGGATCCGGGAAATCATCCCTTCTAGAGGACCTGTCCGGTCTCAGCGGCTACTCGCAACAGAATGTTAACTCCGGTACGTTTATCTTAATTATATTTTTTTTTGTCCTGAGACTGAAGTCGGTCACAGCCACAAAGACCATCGAACTCTGCAAAACCGTCATTGAAGACAGACCATACTTCATCATGGATACACCAGGCTTCGATCCCAACGCCGAAGAGAAGACTTTTCTTGAGATCGTTCGCGGTATTGAGCTCATCCGTCCGTTCGCCCGCATCACCGGATTCTTATACCTCACCTGCATCCACATCCCCCAAGAACGGTTCGACGACTTCGACAGAAAGTTAATCCAGTTCATCGGAGCCTTGAGTGGAGCTGAGTACATTCCCCGTGTCATGTTTATCACAACTTTCTGGACCGCGACACCGGGACAGGCAGCAGCCTACAGAAAACGTCTTGTGTCCCTTCAGAGCAAATGGGAGGATGGTGTTGGTATGCGGGAAGTGAAGACATATCAGCATGGCTGGGAGTATAATGACGCTGGCAGAGATACAGGCCTAATTGTCGATTGGTTTATCGATCGACAACAGATCACGCGACATGCAAAGGAGATGGTTGCAAGGAACTATGGCGGCCCGAGTATCGTCGCTTCGAAGATTGAGGAGGAACTGGATGCTAATGTGCCCATTCACAAAACAGATGCTGGGAGACTGCTTGGGCTGCCTGCTCCGTTACAGTCCAATACAAGCGCGCATTCAACAAGAAGACCAAATCAGGACGACTTTCCTCATACGGGCGCCTCTGACCCGGAACCCCCGCTGGGCGCACATACATCCAGGAATACAAACCAAGAACAAACAGCGCCGCAGCCGCAACCGACTTCTGCTCTCCAAGTGCTCCTTGACGGGATCAGCTGGGCTTTTCGCAACATTGATCTTCCCGGAGGAACTGCTGGTACGAGTATGAGACCCGGCTTTGTTAGCAGTGATCCGTTTAGAGGAGGTGGAGGTGAGCTTCCTCTGTACCCAGTATATATAAAATGAAGATGTTGCTAATTCATAGTCTGCTAGATCCTCTTTCCCATGTCGACTTGATGAAGTCCAGAGGCCTTAATTCAAGTAGGAATGCTAGGTTGAGATATGCTCAGCAGCATGGAATTGGAGGTGTACCTTTCTCTGCGCAGTGGGGAGAGGCAATGCTAAGGCATCTTCAAAGGCATGGCTGATATAGCGACTCAGGATGCCACGCTGTGGTTGGAAGGCAGCAAAGAACATGAAATTGAGATAGTTGTCTATGGAAATATTTTTGTGATAGCTGTTAATTTGACTGGCTGTGATCTTTATGTTAGGACAAAAGTGTAAGAGCATGTCCCAGCGCAAGCATACTCTCAACTAGACCAAAATAGTCTAATCTGCCCAAGTCGCACCTCTGCAACTAGCCCAGCCGTGAGAATAAGTGAAGTTTCCCAGCTGTGAGGAGTTATGGAGAGTAAAACGAATGTAGTGTAAGCTACTAAAATCAGCCTTACACACCATATGAGTTCGAAAGCTGAAGAAAGGACTGTAGCTGGCAAGCCAAATAGAACGATTAACGGTTATTATGAATATGGCTAAGCGCCTAAAGTTGGGAGTTGGTATTCCTCTAGTGAGGAGCTATATGAGATGACAGATGTATCTATTATCTTTCTGTTCCCTATGTCCATGAGCTCGCTCACTCAGTCAATGGTCCCTTAATTTTTTGTATCCTGTGCAAATTTCCTCTGACCAACCATGATTTCACCATAGGATCAGACCCCTTCTTGTATCAAGCATCTATCAAAGAACAGAGAGACATAAAACCAATCTTAATAAAAGGCATCCGATCTTAAGTAGGCTGCGTACGCGTAGTCGATACAGATACATTCTGCCCTTACCCACTGAGACTATATGCATATTCCACAACAGAAAGAGTCTGAACATGATATGAAGTAAGTTAGATAGACAAGATGCTAAGTTGAGGTTTTGGACCGAATATCTGAACCCAGCTGACTGCCATGCTTAGTCGGTCGGCATACATGTACACAAACCGGCAGCAGGTCACAGCTTGCGGTTATGTCCTCTTCTGGGATACCTAAATGGCCATCCTGTGTCAAATCTACTATCTTCCAAAGACTTTGTCAATGAACTCTATTGTCCGAGTATAGGCCTTCATAGCGCCTTCGGCAGGTCTCGGTGGACCCTCGCCAAACTCCATCAAACCATGTCTTCCATCCTGAACAAGAAACGGTTTGCTCTTGACTCCCGGCTTTTCCAAAGTCTCATGATGGTGCACGCTCTCCGCTGGCGAAACGACCTCGTCGGCAGTTCCATGCACAAACACTGAAGGCGGATACGTTTCATCCACAAATAGACTGCGGCAGATCGTACGACAACGATCCTAAGCCAGGATCGTTACCCGCAGGTTGCGGGTAGCGGATCCTTAATAAGGATCCGCTACCTGCAGCGGATACCTGTTGGATACCCAACTGATCTATTGGGTACCCGCTGACTATCCGCGCTAGCATAAAACTCGCTAATTTATCTGATTATAGACTATCAGGTGACAGTTATACTGCTGACATACTTTAGGTCTTATGCTTAATACATGTATGTTCTGGTTATAACAGCAACGACTATATGTTTTTAAGATTTTCTATGTGAAACATTAGAAAGAAATGTTGTATTTCTAATATATAGTTATATAAGTCATGAATTATACAATCAGAATATGCAGATTAGTTTATAGTTGCCTGTAACTTAATAATTATTATAAATTCATAGTTGAGTGATAAAAATATATAATTAATACATGAGGGAATC
>NW_027396168.1:0-54036 GCF_047715535.1 Aspergillus foveolatus | reverse complement strand
ATATAGAAAAATGGCAATTACGGTGTGGTTGGAAATTACGGTGTGGCTCACCCACAGCGGGAAGCGGTGTGGGTGGAGCTGGAAGTTACAGATACCGTTTCATCGGTAATCTCGTACTGGTGGGCTCGGTGTGGCCAGTTACCGTACCTAGGCAGAGGATAAGTAGTATTACCCGCCTCAGACCTCGTCTTTATAAGCTGTTTGACGGCGCAAGATATATTGAGTCTGAATACTCCCTTTCCACCGTCGATATGGTGGCATATTCCTTGATTACAGCCTGTGCCAACTCGTGGATTTTACACGTGGATTTTACGACCTCTCGCAGCTCCCTCGCGATAGAAGTTCATAGACACGTTAATATAATAGAAATTGTGAGAAATACAGTTCAATGACCCTCTGCACGCATATGTATACAAGAGCAAGGAGGTCTAAGTGATCGGGGACGGAGGCCTTTAGCATTGAAGACTGGTAGTTATCAGCATGTAGCACTGAAACAGAGTATTGTAAACCAAAGCTTCACACTCTCATCAGCTAGAAAAATTGACGAGAGTATAGCACATATCCCAATCTTTCGATTATGCCCATGCCCATGCCCATATACCCCTCCTCCTATACCAGTCCAATGGATGCTGGCTGCTATCTTAAATCAGTCCAAACATTGGGGTCATACAAATCTTTATGTTTCTTTCTATACTAGCCTGCAAGTTGTACTGCCTGCTTCTAGACTTACACAGTTTTGTCCGGTTTGACTGTGAATGCCGTTCTCGGTCAGACCACGTACTCACGTATTTGCCCTTCCACAACCTTGAGACAGATCAATATGTCAACAGCATTGCTCCATCTTCCTTCTGACTTTCCATCTTCTTTCTGATTGATTTAATTTGGTTTAATACGGGAGATGGGGATTTTTCAGAAGATTATTAGGTACGGGATGCCCTACGAGTCCAAGTCAACGCAATGATTCGGAGGGAATAGAATATACAAACGACGAAGATCACGAAAACGCATAGTATAATTCTTACTTGAGTCAAGCAATTTCCAAATGCAGATGTAATTGCCCGCCGTTATATCGCCATGCAATTATAAATGTTCCTAGGGCTAGATTTTAACTCACATTAGTCGTATAATAAACTGCTCAGGATGCCGAAATTATCCATTTGCCAGCCCTGGAGGATATTTTTCTTGCTAGTAGAAAGGATGAACCCTTTTCTTTCTAAGCGCATGACTACCTACTTATCCAGTACCAAGGAGACTTTATACCTACAGTCCGCGCGCATCTACTGATACTCTATTGTCCAATTTGGGACCAGACTGACTCACCTCTCTAATGGCCGTCTGTATGGCCCCCAGTCATTTAAACTAGGTGAAATATGCGTTGGTTTTGGTAAATGGTGAAGTGTTATGCAACGGTACCTGACAGCTCTTCACATACCCTGCGAATCAAAGCACTACCATCAAAACTTGAATAGAATTTGTAGGCTCTGAGCCCCCTTGGGCTATTGCAGCCGCTTAAGATAGGTCCTTTGCTCATAAATGGGCCGTCCGTATTATTCAAGGTGCGTCGACTTCGAAGGCAGGAACACTGTACGTCGCTGTAAGGACTTTACCGGCTGTTAGCGTGAGGCATGTCGTACTGACAAGATAGGATGGCAACGAGACTTTTGGGGAAATAGACAATTCAGTTTAGGTTTCGCAGAAACAGGGAATACGGCGGATAGTACCGGGACTGCCCATTGCTAGGGTTCGACGTCCACGTTCCTTACAGATCTTGATAGTGACAGGTGAAAGATATCATCGTACTCTAGTCGACACGATACGCAATGAACATGGGGATGGGTAAATATGTGGAAGCTGTAAGCATTTGTACGCCAGTCTGATATAAAATCAAGAACGATGGTAGTCAACCAACCAAATGAACCCCCTGTGCACCCTTATCCCCCTCTAGGCTGTCCAACAATCCATCGAGTCTTCTCTTCATCTCTTCGCAGAGCCTTTCGTGCCTCCCAGGCGACGATGAGCCAGAGCCAGGCATCGCCAGATATCCCATCGCCTCCATCAGCCTGTCCAAGCAGAGTCCTGCCCGCTTCACCTCCTCCACGAATAGCTTGCGACAGTAAGACACCTGCTCGACAACGTCCATCTCAAATGCACCGTATCGCACCCAGCTTTTGGCTGGCTCGGCGACGCCTATTCCCATACTCTCATAAACCTCCATCTGACGCCGAAGATCTGTATAGCCCACTTTGAGTAGATATATTATCTTATCCAGCGCCACAGAGAAGAGAAGGTGTTCCTCGTTGTAGGTATGTGTAAAGCTAAGGCTCTCGGTAGTCTGAAGGAGGGTTGTAAGGTATCTCTGCGTCGCCGCCAGAATCATATCCTGTGTGGATGTGTGCTGCTCTGGAGATCTGCACTGATTCGCGAGACGAATGCTATGGTCAATGCTTTGAAGGAGATGGAGGTACAGCGGATAATGGCTGGGTGGAATGCTCTCAGTTGGGGATGCATAAGCCTCTGAGGCATTCCTACCGTCGGAAGTGACATCCACGTAAGTAGGTACAGAGGCCGGCGGCTGAGAGGGCACTTGAAGAAAAGGTTCCTCTGCGTCAATCTCCCAGTCAGGGCTCAAAAGACCTGGCCCACCCAACTGATCCAACTCCGGCGTCCAACAGAGGTTGTTTAGGCTCGACGAGTCTTCCCGGCGTGCCTGGGTAAGATAGCTCCGAGAAGACTGGGCATAACTCGTCTCGTTCGCCAGTGAAAGTCCGGCCGCGTACTCCTGGGTGAATGGATAGGACGCAGGAATGGGTATAGCGTTTCTTGCTTCAAAGGCCCGCGGGCTGTCATATGAGTTAGTCGTCATCGGAAGGGGGGGCGACATGATCGGTGTCGATAGAGAGGAAGAAGAAATCGAGATGGACGCAGACGACGAGGTCGATGCCGTCACAGTGGCCCGGTTGGCTTTGCTTCGTTTTCCTGGGACCTTGCCAATGCGCGAAATGGAAAAGGCGCATTTCAGACGGAGATTTGAGCAGCGCTGGCAGCCAGTCTTTTCGCCAGAGCAGCGAACCTGGACTCGGTCAGATACGCCTGGCGAACGGTATAGAAAGGGCGTACCTTCGCCGCATGACATTCATTGCAAGCCGATCGCAACTTGGGTGGTCGTTTAGAGTTTGTATATCTTCAAGTCTCAGCTTGCTACTCAGCGGAGAGGAGGGGTACTTACGAGGGAGATTCCATGTCGTCAGAAACAGCCGGTTGGGAGAAAGAAACCGAAACGCTTCAAACGCCCAGAGGCATCACTTGCGCAGGTATATAGATTCCAGAATGTGCTTACACCCGGCCACGCGTAGAGAAGTGAGGGCTGGGTGGTCGATACAACGAGCCAGGTATATTCGGTCAGCACGAAGCCGATCAGCCCTTGACGCACGCGCCCACTTATACACGCATCAGATTAGCCAGACACATTTCGAAAAGGACCAAGCCAGTCTGAGCCCTCGCTGTGCAGGCAACTGAACCCTCGACGGGCAGTGCATAACTCCACGGTTAGCTCTGGCGTGTCTGGTCCCGCTTGCTCTACTATCACTAGGGATGGAATGAGCCAGCATGTGCAAATGGCAATCACTTCAAAGGTCAGATCTCGTATCACGTCCGACTTCAGTTGAAAGCAGACGAGATCCGTGCTCGGGGCTTCTCGGGGTGGACAGCGACGACTTGGCTTTTCTTGCTCGACCGGCATGTCGTCTTCCATGCAGTTGTCCACCACAACGAGGGCTCGAGCTGTCATCTTGATGTCCAGTGTCTTGGGAGACGTTCTATGATGCAGTGCTCTAGCAACTCAGCAGATCCCAGCAAGTCAGAATGTCAACGATAGGACATGGACGATGCCCACTCAAGCCACCCTTTCCCTTCCGGACAAATAATAAGCCATCTTCTCATCAATCAGGAGCGGAATCCTCCTACCAGAAGCTCCGTTTCAGACTTGACCCACTCCTCCCCCTCGATGGCCCATATTCAGGCTTCCCCCTCCCTGGGATCTCGATAAATTAAGACAGCGAGATGACATGATAGGCTATACCTGACATTATTGGAGCCATCTTGTTGAGGATTGATAGAGACGCGCACGCACAGACTTCACTCTAGTCTAAACATTCCTTGATTTTGCATTGCGCCCTCTGTCGTGCAACCCAGGCGAGACAGACGCCTATTACGCTGCTCTCGGCTCTGGGAGTCACGGGTAAAGATCACTTCGAGTTAGGCCTACTTTCAGGTTAAAGCATCATTGACATGGACTCGGAGATTACCGCTCTGCCAGCACGATCCAAAGACCAGAGATATTACAGCCGCTCCTGTCCCTTCGCAGTGGCAAGCTGGGCTGGACCATCTTCCTTCTGTGCAACTGCCTGCCGACTCTACTAGCACCCAGCGCATGGCCGAGTTAGGGAGATAACCCAGTTGGGGCCTTTGCCTCGAAGCACCCGGATCAGACTGGTTGGGGCGGGTATTGTCTGTCAACAACTGCTCGTTGGGATATTGTTGAGCATCAGGACTACGGAAAGTCTTGGTTTAAAATAGGTAACGTGAGCAGTCTTCCGCTTTGCATCGAGTCTATTGAAAGTGGTCTATTTATGTGCTGCGCATGCTTGGAGTAGCCCCATTCTGGAGTATACATTGTCCGCTGTGGTCCAGTTGACGACTCGGCCGCCCTCTGCCCCAGGTGCATGAATTATTGACCACGAATCAAATGCGGGTGTTTCGGTGAGCAGTACTCGGGATCAACTAACGAATCCATAGTCGATGTTGTTTTCTCGCCATAATAGAGGGACTCGACGGACAGTCTCAGGAAAAGTCCATGCTTTCGAGTACTGGCCAGCTGGCGTGACCCGAATACTATTACACTTACTCGCACGTGTAACAAAGTCCTCATCCGTCTCTTCCAGTAAGATCTTTCGCCTGGTCCGATCGTTCGACGGAAGCTCGCAATCGCCAGGATCAATAAGCTGTGCGAGCCGGAATCTCAGCAGGGGCAACGGATGAATCATGGCTCATCCAGCCGGTCAAAGTCCGCCACTCCAAGACGTACTTTATATACCAGGCCATTGCCTGAAACACCGAGCCAGTGAAATCCTCGACAGAGATATCTGGTGAAAGTCAAAGCGCTCTGGTGATAAACGCCCATAGGCAGCAACTTCCTTCCCCGCTTGCCCCGGTCATGCAGTGGAAGATCTATCGATGGTCATCCGAACAGCTGTCTGTCTGCTGCAAAGGCATGCCGTTCTATAGTCTATTTTGTACTCTGTTGCTGTGGATGCGGCCTCGACCGGTTCTTTCAACGCCCATGACTGAAGAATGCCCTGCACCGAGCTGGACAACCGCTGAATCTCAATCTCCATGCAATCATCCCATCCTGGCATCCTTGTAAGGACTATTTTACCTAGTTCTGCATCGCCTGCGACCGAGATGCACTCGATGTAGACCAACGTCGTTCCTGCTCAACCAATCAGGCTTACCAGGGCTTCTGGGTTCACGTGACGTCTTCATTGGCCGACAAAATTACTCAAGTCTCATTTGAGTTCCATCTCCACCACTACCTTTGACTTCATCTATCGTACAGTCCCTGTATGTGTGTGCCACCTGGAGATTTGCTGTGACAGGATCTTAGTACCCTTCGAGGAGCACTCGGCACACAGGCAGCTGCATATATCTCGGTCACTCATTACCTAAAACGCGCCCTCAGCTCCTTTGTGTCCACACAGCAAAGATGACTCTGAAGAAGATAAAGCGGCACACATGGAAGCATGGCATTGTTTTGTGTTAGGTCTGAGCTTGTAACATCGCCAATGGTTGGAAACAGTCGGTGCATTATAGGAAGGTGGCTTTTGAACACCAATTGAATACTCTTGTAGAAGTATGCACCTTGTTACCTACACTTATCGAGCAGATTGACCTGAATGTGATGACGAGGTACGCGCGTCAGCCACTTACGTCCATAGGTAGTGTATTGTAAGAAGGCAAAAAATGGCAGGCATCATAATCTAGACATCGGTTACTGATACCCTTTACTATTGAGAATCATTCCTAGTATCACTTTACAAAGGTTTTCCGAATATTCACAAAAAATCGCCTACCAAAGATTACTTTGCTCACTGGGACCTCGAGGGCACTCGTTTTATAGATATCTGCGTTCGGGGCTGGTCATGTCACCCTCAGGAAGCATGTTGGGGTAGAGGTCTGTCTAACTATCGAAGAGTTCCTTTCTCTCTGCTCTCACACACCTTGTCTTGACAAGCACTCAACATCCCATTTCTATCCGAAGACTTGTATATATGTCCATTAGCTCAAAGGCGGCCGCCACCAGCACCAGACACCTCCCAAGTCCCAATCAAATCATCCAGCCTGTCTCCTCTTTCCCTCCACCTTGCCCAGCGCTCCTGGCCATGTATTGCGCCCAGAGGCACCGCCCAGTTCAAGTGCCATTCACAAAATCGACGGTCTTGGTCTAACTGCCCCGGGGGGCGGATGGCGGCGATCCGGCCGTCGTCTGCTCTTGTGCTCGTAGACCTTGTCCCGGGTTTGCAGATCTTCATGTTGGTTGAGATGGTCCCAGTAGCTATAGCAGTCTGCACTGTCTCTAACTGTCCATGGACTCGCAGAAGTTGCAAGGGTGAGACAACTTGCCAATAGCAGATACAAAGCAACGACCACGCAATTACCTCTGCATAAAATTCTGAATGCCCGTATACTGAACGCCGTTGCAATATCTTTTAAATGATTTTGTAAAAGCTGTCTTAGATATCGTTATCTGCATAGCGTCGAATGAATGCGGTCCCACAACATTAAACCATCCCAACCGCATCTTACTCGTTGTACCTAGCGCAGTCCTTGTGTGCTTATGCTCCACTCGGGTGCGTCGTTTCCAAAGTAAATATTGGAAGAAGATTATATACCTCTGTTGGTAGGGAAGGCAGGGATCTCGAGACCCTTATGCTGGGATTACAGTACACTTGGTGGGTTTGGTCTGATGTGGACCCCTTATCATAGTCGTCCTGGTAGATAAATGGTAGAATCCCCCCGTAGCGCTTTCATTGATTAACGGCCTTTTTTGCGAGAACAAGAAAGTCGACATAGCTGTGGGCTGTCAATAGTGGGCCAGCAGATACCCTACACTACACACTGACGAGGTTTGGGGTCCGCCTACTCAACTTCCACTGGGCGCTAGTCCAGGGATAGAGCCCTAGACTCTGCAAGCTGGAGATTCTTCAGCTCGGCTTCACATTGTATATCTCCGCCCTAAGGGCAATCCACATAACCAATATCGTTGGTCCCATAGCTCCTGCAAAGAGTGCAGCGAGATTGGGGGTTTATGCTGTCTTGCTGGAGGTTACCATATGGGTAGCTCTGACATATCCATTGTTTTGGGAAGACCGGTTGTTGGTCAGCGAAGCTGATTGGAGGTATGATTGTCTATACTAGAACCATTTTAATCGCATTGTTAGCCTGACCAAGGCTTAGTAGTTATGTTGTGCAGTTTAGAGCATTTCAGTGGAAGACGGCACATCATCCTCTAAGGGCGTGATACCCTCCTCGTTCATCTCCCTCGCCACGCGTTCAATCTCACCCATAACCCTCAGGATATTTCCACCAATAATTCCCGCAGCATCCTCCACACTAACACCGCGATCCAACAGCTCCTTGATCAAATCCGGGTACTTGCTCACATCCTCCAGGCCTTGTATCGTCGTGGCCATACCATCAAAGTCCGACCCTAACCCAACATATTCATACCCGATCAACTCTCCAACGTACTGGATATGATCCGCCACATCAGACAATGTAGCAGCCGAAGGATCGTCGCAGCGGGTGTATTCATCAAGAAAGGTGATCATTACCACGCCTCCATTCTCCGCAAGACGAAGGAGGACATCGTCGGGAACATTTCGTTCGTGGGGACAGAGTGCATATACTGAAGAATGGGAGAAGATCACCGGTGCTTTGGATGTATCCAGCGCATCATGCATTGTCTTCGCGCTGACATGTGAGATGTCCACGGCCATGCCGAGCCGGTTCATTTCAAGGACCATATCGCGGCCTTTTGCCGAGAGTCCGTTGTGTCGAGGCTTAGACGGGGTCGCGCTATCCGCATATTCGTTGTGGCACATGTGAGTTAAAGTCACATAGCGCGCTCCGAGGGAGTGGTAGAGGCGGAGGGTAGATGCGCTGGAGCCGATCTGGTGCAGGCCCTCGACGCCGAGGAAAGAGGCAATTTTCGTCGGGGATGATTCGAAAGTGTGTCGGAAAGCGGTGGTGTCGGGCACAATTTCTAAGTGTTCAGGGTAGAAGGATGCGAGGCGGTGCACGAGGTCGATTTGTTGGAGGGTATCGTGAACGTACTCGTAGTCTGGTTCGGGGGGAGAATCATGGCTACACTATCAGCATTCCACGTTCTGCATCCAGCATGGGTAATTGGGAAGCTGGCGCAACATACCATGCTACATAGACACTCCAGAACTGACCGCGAATGCCACCCTTGGCTAAACGTGGAAAGTCGACGTGACCGGGGAGCGCGATTTGGTCAGAGAAATTGCTCTGGTAGATGTGGTTGTGGTAGAAATAACGGATGAATTCGGGGAAATCATTGTGACCATCTAGTCATACATGTATCAAATTTATTCTCGGAAGCAATAATTGTGTAATTACCTGTCAATGGCTGCAGATGCAGTACCTCCTCAACGGGGTCGTGGTAGGTGTGACGGTGGGCATAACGGGCGAGGACGTCCCAGATGATCAGTCCGCCGGCGATGACGCCAAGAGCGCACCGTTTTTTCCAGGAGGATCGCCCATTGACGGGTGGAGAGGCGAGATTATGTTGTGGAAGATCAGCAGTTTTCTCCATTATCAGAATCAGCGGACAATTGAAGATGGGAAGTCTGAAGTGAGAAGGGAAAGTTGGAGATTAGAGTGGAGAAGGCGGCAGCAGATGTTGCAGGCAACCAGAGAGCGCACCACATGATTGCGGGGAAGATAAGCACTGCGGCTGAACTGTTTTAGTTTATATTTGCTTTTCAACAGAAGTACCAGTCAGGTTATCTAGGGTCATTTCGTTACTTTGTTTATGATTTTAGCAATGGTCTAAGAATTAATCACTATCTTCAAGCAGCAGGTACAGCCCAACGCCGAGAATGTAGCGGATCCCCAAAGTGTATGTATGTACCAAACTTTTGATCACAAATCCACGGTAGGTACAGAGAAGCCAGTGTAAGGCAAAGGGAACGAAGAACAAGAATAGCATAATTATACCGCGCGATGGTAGTAAACACATATGTATAGTTCGGAAAGTCTAAGAGTCGTCAACTAGACGCTTCTGCTCCCACGCTTTCTTCGCCAGCTCCAGGAGAGTCTCCAGGTTGCCGCTGTTCTCGCACATGCTTCGGAAGATCCCGCCTTCCTTGTTGACTAGCGTCCAGGGGTGGTCGAATTCAACAACCCGGCCGTGGTCCAAGACTAGGACCTTGTCGTAGTCAATGATTGTTTGCAGGCGATGCGCGATGGTGATGATCGTGTTGTCGCGAAGCTCGCGGAGAGTCTCTTGAATCTTGGCATCGGTTGTGTAGTCAATGGAGGCGGTGGCTTCGTCCATCATGAGGACCTTAGGGTTCTTGAGCAGGGCTCGCGCGAGGCACAGTAGTTGTCGTTGGCCCTGGGATAAGTTGGAACCTGACTCAGATACCGGGCTCTCGAGATTGTGGAAGATGTTCTTGTTGTCGAGAATAGTGCTGGAAATGGCGTTGCCTTCGGACGGAGAAGCTGATCCTTGCTCGGTGACCGTCAGAGTACTGGCAGTAACTGGTGTCGCTGTGCCAGACGTTCCGGACCCGATCAGATGCACCCGGCGGATTGCGGTGAAGATCTGCTCGTCAGTAAAGTGACCAAAGGGGTCCAGGTTGCTCCGGATAGTTCCGGTAAAGAGTGTCGGATCCTGAGGAACAATGGTGATTGCTTCTCGCAAATCCTTCAAACCGATAGTTCCAATGTCCACGCCATCGATAGTGATTCGCCCAGTCTCTGCTTCCAGACCGCGGAAAAGGGCGAGAGCAAGAGAGCTCTTTCCGGCACCAGTACGACCAACAATGCCAACCTTCTCTCCAGACTGCACAGTGAATGAAACATCGCGCAGTACTGGATCAAGGTCAAGCCGGTATCGGGTGGAATAGTTGCTGAACTGGACCGACCCTTTACTGGGCCAGTTGGGAGGCGGCCGCGAGTCAGCAATGACAGGAGGAGCCTCCTGTTCGACTTCGAGATACTCCTTTACACGCTCTACCGAGTTCATGCTCTGCTGCACCTCCGAGTAGAGACGCACCAGCCACAGAACGTTTTCAGTGAAGGTCACGGCGTAGGTCAGTGAGAGACCCGCAGCACCCGCATCAATTTTCCCAATGTTCGACAGAATAAATGTCGCCGTCAAGAAAGACACCAAAGCCCCTGTGATATCAACACGGAACGCGAGCCATCTGTTGGCAGCCCAAAGGTAGATGTGAGGTCGGTTGTAGTTGTTGATACGGCGGTGGTTGTCCACCAGGAATCTGGGTCCATCTCCGTATGCGCGAATGGTTACAATGCCATTGAGTGTCTCCCCAAATTGCTGGTATAGAGGGCTCCGCTGGACGGATTCCAACCGCTTCATGTCTCGAGACGCATTCAGGTAGACAGCTCCTAGGGCAAAGTAGACCATGGTGATGAACACAGCGGCAATCAAGAATCCAGGAGTGATGATCGAGATCAGGATCACAATCATGACGACGGAAGCCAAACTATGAAGCATACCAATCGCGACAGGGGCAACTTCCTGGTCGATCGCTTCGACATCCTTGGAAAACCGGTTCATAAGCTGGCCAAGGGGCGTGGAATCGAAGAACTTGAATTTGGCGTGCATAACCGTCTTAAGTAGGCGCTTGTGGATGCTGTTCGATGCGTGCAATGAACCCCAGAACAGAACACCTTCTCTGGTAGCCGAGATAGCAATGTAAAGAACACCCAGCAGTGCGTAGATACCGAGGTAGTATGTAACATTTACGTTGTTGTCTGAATCCACAGTCTGCGTTCCAATCTGGGGCGCCAAGCCAGATGCTCGTGGGACACTGAGGACGTTGAAAGACGGGAACTTGAAATGAGCCATCGCAGCATAAGTACCTTCACTATTGATGTCGACATTGTCGGCGCTATACGAGTTTGCCCACTGTCGGATCCAGATGTTGGTCGACACAGAACCCAGTTGCTGGAGAGTGAAGACGAGGACAGCAACGATCCAATAGTACCAGGGGCCCATTGAGAAAAGATACATCTTAATGATGGGCCATTTTATGCTACCGACTGCCTTCGTCTCTGTGTGTTTCTTTGAGGTAGCTGTCTTCTGGAGTGGTTTACCCGGAGTTCCATTAACTGTACCATTAGCGGTTCCGTTAGGGATACCGTTAGAGTGCGACTCGTTATCATCGTTGGCCGAATTCGAAGGGCGACGGGATCGAGGGGGACTAGAGCTTGACCGAGAGCCTGGTCGTGATTTGGCAAGTTCCTCGCCTAGAGCTTTGGAAGCCCCTGCTTCGTCCGGTCTACCTTGGAAACTGACCTTACCATTATCCAGAGCAACGATGAAGTCGGCGTAAGGCGCTGTCAGGGCGATATTGTGCGTAACAAGGATACACGTCCGGTTGAGCATCAAAGGACCGCTCAGCGCTTCTCGGAAGATGTGCTTTGCGGTATGTGAGTCAACAGCGCTGAGACAGTCATCCAAGAGGAGATGGCGGGCTCTGCTGTAGATGGCGCGAGCAAGAGATATCCTTTGCTTTTGGCCACCAGACAAACCAATTCCTTTCTCACCAACAAGCGTTTCATCACCAGCGTCGAGAATTTCCAAATCACGCTCCAAGGCGCAGGCCTTGATCACGGCGTTGTAGCGGCGTTCATCGAAGGGAGAAGCGAAAATAATGTTTTCCTTAATGGTGTCGTTGACGAGCCATGCCTCCTGAGCGCAGTAAGCGACGCTCTCGATGAGACCAGTGCGTGTATCAACAGGGAGCTCGGCACGGTTAGCAGTACCGCCAGGTAGATGGACACGTCCTTCTAGGAGCTTCATTTCACCAAGTAACGCCATCAAGAGGGATGTCTTTCCAGAGCCAGTCTGCCCAGCGATAATGTTCAGTTTGCCAATGAGAAACTCTACGTCGACGTCGATTAAACGGAAGGTTTCGTCCTTGTCACCGTTCTCGTTCGTCGGTCTTGTTCCCCAGGACAAAGTAGCGTGTTCCAGCGCGATTCTAGGCTCCGACGTGTCCTCGTCCGCAAGCTGAATGTATTTTTCGGTCTCATCCTCGTTGAGGTATTTGTCAACACGGTCCAATGAGACTTTCGACTCTTGGACGTGAGCCACCATGTCCGCCAGCTGGTCTAGAGGAATACGCAGCAATGAGAACATCGAAAGAGCCGGGAAAGCAATGGACGGGGTCAATCGCTTCTTCTCGACAACAGTGTAAAGGAAAAACGAAGCAAAGGTAATTAGAATAGGCGTTCCGTACCAAACTGTCGCAGCAGTAGACCAGAGAATGTAGCGGAAGCGCAACGCCCGAAGTTCTGCGCGGCGTTTTTCATTTACGATGTCCTGGAAGCGTTCCTCCCAAGCAAAGTACTTGATGATGCGAATGTTCTGCAAGATTTCGTTCGTTGAGTGGATGCGAGCGTCAGTTCCTTTTAAAATCTGATTCTGCAGCTTCGAGAATTTCTTGGCAATGATCAGGTTGATAGGGAGCATAAGGATCATGATGATGATACCCGCAAAGGAACTAAAGCCTAGGAGTCTGTACAGGAGCGTAACAGCAATGACAATCTGCACTGGCACACTGGCCCATAAGAAATGCAGGTATGCGCCGACTTCGCTAACCTTGAACGAATCGATAGCCATAAGGTTGATGATAGTTCCGATGTTCGCCAATGATTCGGCATCCTCTTTGACATCCTTCTTAGAGGTGTCGTTCTCTGCGTCGGTTGTGGGCTTTTTCTTTTTACGGCCAAATGACAGGATTCGTTTCTTCTTATCAGGGACCTTCTCCTCGTCCTTCTTCGCTGCTTCGACTGAAGGCCCCGCCTTTCGTCTCAGCGCCTTGGCATAGATCTCACCGATTATAATGGCACGGAGTTTCACACCCATTCGACGACCAATCCAGAGAGCCTGTCCGTCTGCCACACCCTGTGTAGCGGCCGAGACGAACAGAAGCACGGCGTACAGCCATGCGGCATTTGGCGTGGTAGATCTGGGATCTTCAACGTACTCCAATATGGCTTTAAGAAGGAGAGTGGGCAAGTACGTGAATAGGTTCGAGAATATGGTCCATGCACCTTGTAGCAGAATGGTGCCGGCAAAGTAACGTAATAGCTTCACTACCAAGGGCCCTTTGTATTGTCTGCAACGGAAATCTTCCAGGACTGTAGAGGCTTTTTGCGATGCGGTCAGATTCCAGACATCCTCCAGTTCCAGTGATTGCCTATAACCCTTAAAGATGAGCGGGTCCAACCATGAAAAGGTCGCCAGAGAAAGCAAGCTTGCAACAGGGTGCCGCGCCGGCTCCAAGCCCTCCTCATGAGGGACAAGAACGGGCTTGTTTCCTCTCCGGGTAGTCACGGAAAGGAGCACGAGGAAGCTGGACAATGAGAACTCAGTTGCGGAGAAGGTCATAGCACGCTTCGAGATCGGGTAAATAACCGCAGACCGGAATACGAGGACAGTGAACAGCCATTGAAGTCCATAAAGGGTAGCTGTATGGTTCCAAAGCCTGACGGATGAATGCAGCTGACGGACAGAGAGAAGCAGCCGGAGCAAGACCAGGAAGAGCAAGTAACTCCAAGAAACTAGTCGAGCAGCCGCCGGGAGACGTCCATCGCGGCCCCACGCGTCCGACTTCAGCACCAATACGAAAACAACGACTTGTCCAATTAGCGCTGCTGCTTCCAAGACGACAAAAGCAATCTCCCCGCGGGGTCGATCCAGCTCAAAATGGGGCAGCTCAATCCGCGCGGCTTTGGAAAGCATCGGATCCGATTCTTCCGTTAGATCCTCCTCGACCCCTCTTATATCCTGTACGCTTCCAACATCGTCGCTCGGCAACAGCTTGTATGCGAAGCTCTTCCGTGAAAATATGTAATGATACGCAACGCGGGTGGTAATGAGTATAAGCGAGAGAGCGCATGCGGCAAGCGGTAGAATTTCCTGCAAATACCTTGGGAAGATTTTTAGCAGACACTCCAAGAACCGGCCGCCAACTAGCATACCTGCGTTGGAAGCAGCGGGAAAGGTCATCGACAGCCCAGATAGGGCCGGCGCATTGCGGAATCATATCCGACAGCGCAGATGATGGCGAATGTCGCAAAAGCAATAGCCTTGAGCAGAGCCCGCCTCTATTGTATACCAGGCAGCAAGTGCAGCCAGGACGACACGAGGCGAGAACAGACTTTTCCGGGCACCAGCTCACGTTCTAGATCGTGGTATAGCTTGGAACGAAAGGCGGAACCATGACAAGGCGAATATACAAAATAGAGAAACAATATAATATACGAGTATCAAGCTTTGACAGCCAGCAACAATGGCAGACAAAGAATAGCAGCCAAACAATTGACAAAGTAGGCGTGAAAGGAAGAAAGCGGGAAGTTAAGAGAAGAACTGGAGAGATGACGAAGGAACTTCGAAGGAGATTGAGCCTGAGACGGCAGTTTGAGTTAGTAAGAAGTGGGAACGCTCTGGACTCCACCGCCCACCGTTCATTCTCGCTCCAGTCCTCTTCTAGCCAGATTCAGTCCCCGTTAATACCGAAGTGCTCCAGCTTGCGTCTATCTGCGGAGTTATCGCGCAAGGGACAGTCATTTGTGAGTCAAAGGCGTTCGGGACGGGGGTATGCATGACTCCCATAATGAGGAGCGTCCAATACGAGATGTCGCAACAAGAAAGGATTGTTGAGCTTGGGCCTGACTGGATCCCCCACGGGCATCCTGGCCATTACTTCATACGACGCACTCTATTCTGCAATATCGTCCGATGCACCCGACTGATAACGCTTTAGAGCCGAAAGACGGTCAGATTATTTAGCCAAAGTCCGTGCATCCTGCACCGCTTCATCTACGCGTGATACCAACGCACGCTTCGCTCGGTTATATATCCCGGCGTCTGCCCGCTCTGAGCTCTTGGTAACGGGATCGCCAGCCTTGCATTATCTGTAGACAAGTTTGATAGACCAATATACTCGGTTCTAGATGGTTGACAAGGGATCTTATGCAGGAATCCCCACTTGAAGACGGGTCTTAAAAGGCTTAAGAAACCAAAGGTAGGCTGGTTGCCGCCACCACCCCAGCCGGGTCCGTTATCGGATCTCCGCCACGATCGTGCAGAACCTGTAGGTAAAGAATGAATGGCGTCAGGCCAGACAGAGTCTTCGACAGGCACAGGCGCTGAAAGCGCAGCCGCCGCTGCTCCCGTTGTTGCCTCTCCTGTTCTCTTTTTCTCCTGCATCTTCCTATCAACTCCTTTTTTTTCTTAAACACATCCTTTTCTCGACGACTTGGGCTATTGTCCTCGATTCAAGGTCGCCTTGAGTTACTCGTTCAGCGGCAAAATCTCATTCCGTCACTGTTCATTGTCAATCACCATCTCCATCATGGCCGAACGGATTTTGATGAACGAGTTCAAGGCTCTCTCCCAAGAGCCTTGGGTCAACGTTGAGCTTCAAAATGACGATATCTTCAGATGGACGATCGGGCTTATCGTGTTGAATCCAGATTCGTTATTTTACGGAGGTTACTTCAAGGCATCCATGAAGTTTCCAACAAACTACCCCTATTCGCCACCAGGTACGCTTTTTTTGCTCAGATCTGCCATTTACTAACAGTGCCTCGTAGAGTTCCGCTTTCACCGACCCCTCTACCACCCTAACATCTACACCGACGGCAAGCTCTGCATCTCTATCCTCCACTCGCCTGGCGAAGATGAAATGTCCGGTGAACTCGCGTCCGAGCGCTGGTCGCCCGCCCAACGCGTTGAGTCCGTACTGATTTCTATACTTTCCCTTCTCGACGACGCGGAAGTCTCCTCGCCGGCCAACGTAGACGCTTCGGTTCTCCTCCGCAAGGATTTGGAAGCCTACAAAGAACGAGTACGAAAGTGCGTGGAGGATTCTAAGACTGACATACCTGAGGGATTTGAAATGCCGACACACGAGAGCACGATCAGGAGTGCACCGAAGCAGGCGAAGGACGATGACTCGGACTTCTGGGCCGAGAGTGATGTGGACGATATGTTTGGGGGGAGCGGAAGTGACCAGGAGGAGGTTGATTCGGATGCGTTTGAGCAAGGTGATGACTCGATGAGTGATGACGAGTGAGCTTTCTCTTCGAAACTTATGTGGAGAGAAGTCGAAGACGGGCCAGGACCTCACGTTCGTGGAGTTTTCGATTCATTAACTGGCGTGGCATAGCGAGGCGTATTTTCGGCGTATTTTCGAGGTTGTATTTATTACGATATCCAGCATTCGCGTTGACGGTTGCGTTTTAGCTTATTTCCCCCCTCTTTTATTAGATCGGCTCATCCTGCGATATCTGCTCTAGCAAGTCTGTACGCGTGGTTTAACTACTTGCAAATTCTACTTTAATCACTGATTCGAGTTTAGCTGGCATAATTGAGAGTGCATATTTTGTTCAACCTTTGCGTCGTGCTTTTTAACATTTGTGTGCATATGTTTTCACGGCAGTACACTGAGTCGTGTCAGACAGATGACAACCTAGGCCATAAACATATGGACAACCAAAGTGATAGCCATATGTCTTAACTCGGGTAATGCATGTTTCTAAGGAATGTCATTCTAGCACCGAACTGATTGGAAGGAAAGTGTTCTAGTAATCAAAAGGGCGATGCGGGAAGATGGGCCAGGAGACCACATGCCAAGGCTTTTTTTTTACTAGTACTTCGCGGAATTTCTGGGAGATGAGTAAAGCATGGAACTGATAAGGCGTATCTGTTCTAAGCGATTGCCGCTGGAAGACATTGTAGATCGTGTGGAGTTCTGCTGCCGGAGCTGAGGAGGATGTTTGGGAAGGAGTATGAGAGTGATTACGAGGCGCGCCAACTTTCTGGGTGAACTTGGACCAAGGTTGAGGGATGCATCCAGGGTTGCAGCATAAATGCAACGGGTGGCTAGTTTTGTTCAATGTAATGCACAGTATGTCAAAGACTTTGTATCCATTGCGGCCGTGGGTATCATCCTCCTTCGCTAACATAAATGTTTAGGCATCAGTATCAACCTTTTGCCTCGGAGAATGCAACCAACTCCTTCTCAAAGGCCTCTACACCGCGAATCGGCTTGGCTAACATCAGAAAACTAAAGAGTGTCTCGTTGTACTGGAACTGCAGATCTGGGGGTAATCGTTTATGGATTGTCAACAGCTCCCCAGTTGACCACGCACGTTCCGAATCTTTCAAATCTATATCGCAGTTTTCTTCGAGAAGATGCCATATGAAGCTCTCACATGCTGGATACCTGTCTAACTCGTGCTTCTTAACAAGGTTATTTAAGTAGATGAGAAAGCGCTGTGTTTTGCCGGGTGAATCTTGAAAGTCCCAGAGCGCGGCAGTGATGTAGATGAGCGCTGCAGTGCGAGTGATTTCTTGGGTGGGCACGTTGCGAACAACGTATATGCGAGAGTCGTGGGGAACGCGGGAAGGGCGGGGCCCACTCGAGAGAAGAGAGAAAAGGGGGCTTTCCATCTGGAAAGCTATGCGGCGTTGGGGGCAAATTGTCAGGTATTCGTCGTTGTTGTGCGAGACCATAAGGCCTTCTGCTGCGCGAAGAAAGGTTACGAGCCAACCTTGACTGTTCTCTGAGCGGGTCAAAGTTTGAGGAGAAGGTATCATTACATATCGAACGTAATGGAGGAAGACTTCCGCGAGCCCGCTGGAACGAGCACCGGCGCGGAAGATCTGAACTGCCCGCTCTTCGTACTCCCCGGCTTTCTCTTTGCTTCCGAACCGGTCTTCTTGAAGGGCGAGGCCTGCGAATGCCATTGCTAAGCTGTCGCCATCAATTTGGATGCGGCCGTTGACAGCATCCTCGACTCCTTTCCTGGCATTGGTGAGATGGTAATCAATTTCTCTAGCGTTGCTATGGTCGTATAATTGAGCCTTCCATCGAGCGCAATATGCAAGTATGACCGCTCGAAATGATAACGGGTGCGCCATGGCGGTTTTGAAAGCACAGTCCTTGATGTGTTTATTCTGGCCGGACCAATAGGTCAGTTTGTTGGTCCAGTAATCCGCAAGTTCCATATCAGACGACGTTATTGGAAGGACGTCGAAAGGGTCTTTTCTTGAGGCGCCGAGCATAGTGGTGGGCGATGGCAGGGGTGGGCTTGCTGATGCGGCGGGCTTTAGTCGGGAGAGTTTGGTTTCTTTAGTACCCGGCTAGTCAAGTTAGCGCATACAACCAGGCAGAGTTTCATATCTGGGTGACCTACTGAGTTCAGAATAGGTGTGCTAACCCGGGGAGGAGATATATCGACCGATCCGTCATCTGCGCCTTCTGGTACCTCTGCCCTCCGGTCCCAAGGGAGACATGGATATAGCCCCCCACTCGCCCTTACCTCGCTGCCATTGCGAGAATGCGAATACCGTTGCTGCCTGCGCTTCTCCTGAACATGGTGTCGCATTACATGTGCGCGCTTTTCCCGGGACGACGAGTTCGAATCGACAAAGTAGAATGTCTGGCATTTGGACTGGCTTCTGGGACCTTCGTCGGCTGAGATTCGCTTCTGCCGCTTAAGCCTGAGATTCTGGAGGTCTTCGCTAGCGCTCCCTGCCGAGATGACATGTTAGGATCATGAATGGAGAACAAAAGTGTAAATGCTCGGTGACCAACGCCGTAGAGGAGACTCAGAGAAGCTGGCACGTGGTGCAGCGACGGTCTCGGTGTGAATGGGGTCGGCAGAAAGACACCTGTCGGCGGCCATAATGCGGGGAAACGATAGAAACTGAAGGCGAAGGGCCGTCAGGACCTCATAGCGGGGGACGTTACGGGGTAAAGAAGGATAGCATTGACGGAGTAGCGCCCAAGGACGCAGGCGCAGGCAGTTCGCTTATCTGTCTCTGCATTCCAGCAGTGCGCCCCTTCCATCCATTCCGCCCAGGGACGATGGCTTGACAAGTGGGGGGCGGATTCGACAGCTCAGAGCCTTGAATCGCAAACAATTCCCGCATGGTTAATTGGCCCTTTAGTCGAGTCTCCATCCGCTCAGACCTTGTCGGGGCTGCCAGTTGCAGTCTAGCGGCGTTGGTGAGAAGGGCCGTGCACCTGACCAGCTGCTGAGTCAGAAACCACTTAACGCGTCGGTGTAAAGTATTTCCGGATTAGACGCGTTTCGTGTGAACGCGTGAAAGAAATATTGATTCAGGCGGGCAGTCACCCCCTGCAGTTCGGTACTATTGCTGCGACCACACATTTGACTCGACACCACCTCCAGTTTGATAAAGACATCCGACGATTACGATAGTTTACGGTTGGCCTCACTGGCCGCACGCCTTTCACCATGTCCTCCCTTTTTGACGCCGTTCTCCAGTCCGAGTTGGGCTCAACCGCCGGCTCTCGAGACGACCGAGGACTCCATTCAGATGCCCTGCCCAGCTCGCGACCTCAACCAATGTCCGAGAGCAATGCTCCAATGAGTGATGCCAATGCCTTTCCTGACGATCAGGTTCCCGAGACAAACAGATCGACGTCCACCCGGCTGCGAAATCCTTATGTTGCTGGAGCACCGCCGGTGGTCGACTTGGCCGGTGAAAAGGTACAGCAGGCTTTCGAAGAACTGCTGGAAAACTATCAGGAAGAAGCTGCACCAAAGTCATCACACACCCCGCAGTCATCAGCGCCAATGACCAACAAATACTACATCGCCCAAATCCACGGCATGGCGAAATGGGAACTGTCGACATTGTATGTGGACTTTACACACCTCACCTCGCTAGACAACCCTATTCTGGCGGATGCGATCGCGAACCAGTACTATCGATTCCAGCCATTCCTCGTGAAGGCTCTCCACAATCTGATCGCGAAGTACGAGCCCGAATACTTTGTCTCCCACCGCCAAGCCACTAGCAGCGTTTCGTCACAGGCTGGCACGTCTTTGATGGCGGGCAACTCTAGCGTCGCTGACGACCCTAAGCTAGATCGGACGATCCGTGAGAAGACACGGCACCAGCAGACAGATAAGCTGTTTGCCCTGGCATTTTACAACCTGCCTCTGGTCTCCAGACTTCGACAGCTTCGAACATCGCAGATTGGAAAACTGCTGTCTGTGTCTGGTACTGTTACCCGCACGTCCGAAATTCGACCTGAGCTCTCCCTTGGAACTTTCGTTTGTGAGGCTTGCAGAACAGTCATCTCGAACGTAGAGCAGACTTTCCGTTACACCGAGCCTACGAGATGCCCGAATAATCTCTGTGGAAACAGAGTCGGGTGGCGTCTGGACATTGGGAAAAGTACGTTTGTGGATTGGCAGAAGGTGAAACTGCAGGAGTCCTCACATGAAATCCCAACCGGCAGCATGCCCCGGACTATGGATGTGATATTGCGCGGTGAGATGGTCGACCGTGTCAAGGCTGGTGAGCGGTGCATCTTCACCGGTACGCTCATTGTTATTCCCGACGTCAGCCAGCTAGGACTGCCAGGTGTTCGCCCCGAGGCCGTGCGTGACAATAGTGGTTTCCGCAGCAATGATGTTGGAGGTGGAGGAGTCAGTGGTCTCAAGGCGCTCGGTGTGCGGGATCTCACCTATCGCCTGGCTTTCCTGACTTGTATGGTTACTCCTGATACAACGACCCCCGGCCAGCAATCCAACCAGCAATTGAGCGGCCAGTCCAATCGAATCCTTGGCTCGCTAAACCAGAACCCCGATCCTGAGCCCGACGACGATAAGGCACAGGAGGCATTTCTTCAGAGTCTGAGTCCGGCAGAAGTCGAGGACCTAAAGACCATGGTTCATTCGGAATACATTTATTCTCGTCTAGTAGACTCTATGGCGCCGATGATTTACGGTCACCGGCAGATTAAGAAGGGTTTGCTTCTGCAGCTTGTAGGAGGAGTGGCTAAGTCGACAGAACAAGAAAGCCTGCAGCTCCGTGGTGACATCAATATTTGCATCGTTGGTGATCCATCAACGAGCAAGAGTCAATTCCTCAAGTAAGTTACTTGCTTATTAAACTGCTCCTTGCTGACCAGTCAGATACATTTGCTCTCTTCACCCCCGCGCCGTCTACACAAGCGGCAAAGCTTCATCCGCTGCCGGTTTAACCGCATCGGTTGTCAAAGACGCGGAGACGGGCGAGTTCACCATCGAGGCCGGAGCCCTCATGCTGGCGAACGGTGGTGGCATTTGCGCCATTGACGAATTCGACAAAATGGACATCAGCGACCAAGTGGCCATCCACGAAGCAATGGAACAGCAAACGATCTCCATCGCTAAAGCAGGTATCCACACAACCCTCAATGCCCGCGCCTCTATTCTCGCCGCCGCGAACCCCATCGGCGGCCGCTACAACCCTAAGACCACCCTCCGGGGCAACCTGAACTTCAGCGCGCCTATCATGTCCCGATTCGATTTGTTCTTCGTCATACGCGACGAGCCTAATGAGGACGTCGACCGCAATCTGGCGGATCATATTGTCAACGTGCACATGAACCGCGACGCGGCAGTCGAGCCGGAGTTCAGCACCGAGCAGCTGCAGCGGTATATCCGGTTTGCGCGGACATTCCGCCCCGTCTTCCGGGAGGAAGCCAAGGCTCTGCTTGTTGAGAAGTACAAAGAGCTTCGCGCGAACGATGCACAAGGGGGGATGGGACGGTCATCATACCGTATCACAGTCCGTCAATTGGAGTCTTTGATACGTCTCTCTGAGGCCATCGCAAAGGTCAACTGCGTTGAGGAGATTGTCCCCAAGTTCGTGCGTGAAGCCTACGATCTCCTCCGCCAGAGTATCGTGACGGTCGAGAAGGACGATGTCGAAGTGGAGGACGACGAAGACGCCGCCAACGCAGATGAGGACATGCCCGACCGCGACCGAGACGGCGACAGCCCGATGCGCGAGGAGCCCCAGTCCGCCGCCGCAGCTGAGCCCGTTGAGCCACGCGCCAAGACAAAGATTACCTATGACAAATACATGAAGATTCTGAACCTGGTTGTGCGCCGGATTCGCGAAGACGAGGCCCAGGCGGGCGAAGGTGTCGAGCAGGAAGACTTGCTTGTCTGGTACCTCGAGCAGATCGAGGGCGAGCTGAACAACGAAGAGGATCTGCAGCGGGAGCGCAGCCTTGCTGTTAAAGTCCTCAAGCGCATGGTTAAAGATAACATTCTCATGCCGATTCGTGGGGAGGGCCTTGTTAACGAGGCTTCTGAGGTGCAGACTGACAGGACGATCTATGTGCTGCATCCTAATTGTGCGATTGATGAGGAATAATCGTCGTATGATGAATTGGCACGGCTTCTGGCATCTGGATGGTTTGAGGTTGCACGCATGGAGTCGAGGAGCATGTTTGGTGGTAATGAGTGATGATACCTATTTTCATACAAGTAGTCTGCTTTATCATAGATTTTTGACGATTTTTGGGTCTGGTATTTTTCTTTCCAAAGGAGAAACATAATCTTCCGCATTCTTCATGAGGAGCTCGAGCTCAATACATTTCCTGTCCGGTCCCCGCCTAGCTATTCTCGCATCTCGAAATATCAGTCTCAGAATGTCATGCAGCTGCAGCAGTAAACATCCAAGGGCCTGCAGCCGTGTGCAGGTGTGTTATGTTACATCGGCAGTTGTGTTAAGAACAGATAGCATAAATAATTACCCTTCCCAAAAGGACTCTTCCCCTGCAATATCCAAGCCAGCCCGTGCTGCGAATCTTGAATCCGAGGCCACAAGCACCGCCAATACCGTCTCGTACTATCCCATCATATCCTCACATCCAGAGCAAGGAAGGGTTAACTGCGCCTATAGTTCCAAAGTAAACCTCCCTTACACATCTCTAGTTCCTAAAATCCCTCTTAAGTCTTCCACCTGTGCTAAACCCTACGGCGCCTCCTCTCAACCCGCTATCAGTCCTTAAACCCCATTCTTTCCCCATCTCTCCAACTCTTGACATCCTTCAGCTCCCTATATCGACTTACGCTCTATCACCAGCTCCCCGCTAGAAGCACGCTCAAGTTTTCGATGAATCAAATCCGGAAAGAAATTCGCCTCATTATCTTGCCGTCCTGGAAGACGAGCACTAAACTAGGCTTTTGGTTGGTGGGGGACGGTCAGGGCGGGCCGTAGGGAGCATAATTGTGGAAGATGTTGTCCGTAGGGGGTGACAGGGAATGGAGGGTGAAACAGCCGAATATATGAGTCTGGTTTTCTTAGGAATTTGTGGGTGTATATAGCGGGCAGGATTAAGAGGTTGTGGATAAAGAGTCCGGGCATTCTGGAGTGAGAGGTGTACGATAATTGTGTTGTGCTGGGTAATGTGTATGGCCGCCAATACAGCACTCTCACTTAGGATAGGCGAGTCAATCTAGCACTACACCGTCCGGCGTTGAATCTTGATAAAACAGTCATATTATTATGATTAGACATCCGCATATAGGTATGGACAACACATCCAAAACTGCCAGATATTGCTGCGTACATCAACCGTGGTCCATAAAGACGCTGGGTATCAAGCATATCGAAAGATAAGAGAAAGACAACACTTTAGAGTGAGAGCAATTGCAAGGGTATACAGGCCGTTTAGTAGTAGATCTTCTCTTCGAAAATCGGAGGAACACCCTTTTCAACATTCCAAACGATATGGTTCTTCTCATCCAACCAGGCGTCCTCGTCTGTGATGGGGATAACGCGGCTCGTGTGAGCCACTTCCTGAGCACTGATGCCCATTTCGTCACGGGGTATCCAGAGAAGTGGTGCCTGAGCACTAATGGCAGGGTGGTAATACGCGTTCCGCTCGACCTCAGGAGGGTAGGAGACAGTGTCGGTGCCGTTGGGTACGAGTGTGCGCAGCTGACGGTAACCCGAGTACTTGTCAGGTCGGAGATACTTGGCCAGGAAGCTGGCCTTGGGTTCAGCCGGGTTGGCTTGGGTGAGACCTTTCTCAGCTGAGTCAACGTTGTCCGCGGCTTGGCCGTCAGCCGCGGAAGTGCTGGCGGTGCCGTCGTATTCACCCTTCGCCCCGTTGGTTTCCTGTGAAAGCAAAGCTTCCTCTTCCGCTTCGAGATTCCTTGGGAGGTAGTTGATGAGCGGGTCCAGGGCTGCATTAAGCGAAACGTGATAGACGATCATGGTCACGAGAAGAATGATTGTGAGAATCATAGGTCCAAGAGAGATTGGGTCAGTACCGGTTCCAATGGCGAAAAGACCGATAAGGCAGACCACCAGTAGGTAGCATCCGACCAGAATCTGTTGCAACGCCCGCGCAAAGGTCTTGCCTTGAGTGTCAATTTCAGCATTGGACACGTACAGTAAGTTGTACCGGTAGGCAAAGTAGAAGAGATACAAGCCGATGGTGGCAAAGCCGAGAACCAGCGGTGCGATGCACGAATAGGTGATTGCTAGTTCGGTCAGTTGAGCTGATTACTGAATGAGCAAGGATACGCACCAATGACAGCCAGGAGAGTGAAAACGGGATACACGGTTCCCCAGCCCAGACCCGCAAGATTCGACCAGCGGCTGTACATTTTCCGGGGAGTGTTATCCAAAAGGCGGCCAAGAATTTTCCCAAGAATCAACCCGGAGATCTGCAAAAGAGCACCAGAGCTGAAGGACAATCCTTGCAAGACGATGTAAGAAATGTAGAAGTTGGCGGAGAGCGGAAGGTTGTTGGCCAGCAACGAGGTAGCAGAAGTAGGGTTACTGACAATCTTGGTCACGACACTCGTGGCCGCAGAACTGAGTGTTACGACCAAGAATACTTGCACCACCTGGAAAAAGAAGTAGAAGTTCTGGGTGGACAATTCCACAGCTGCCAAATTCGGGGCACCGCCGATCTTCGCCATCACTATGAACGTCTGTAAGTCCATGATCGAAAACAAATCAACAGAACAACTTACACCGCAGAACAATAGGGACCAAAGCCATAAGAACAGCCATCAAGATCGTAGGGAGAAGACCGGTAATCGCACCCAGAATCCAGTCTGGCACGTCGTTGATGAAACGAAGGAAATGAACCTTATCAGTCAAATTGTTGATGTTGGATAGAGAACCAACGAAAGCCGTAGGAATCGCCCAGAAGATAACCATTGCCGACACAAATGCAACCGACGCTCCGTACCGAATGATGCGCTCCCACCACTTGATGCGCAAGTTAGACCATATAATTTGAGTCGGTTCCAGCCCGATGTATCGCGGTGCCATGTGCAGAGGGAGGTTGTGGGCCACGGATTGGAAGGCCGCTTGCGCGTCCGCCTGGGTATGGAATTCGACGAAAACCGAGGACACCAGTTTCGCTTCGCCGGCCCTGTGTTGCGCCTGCAGCGCCTCGATTTCCGGGGTGAGGCGCTCGATTTCTGACCTGGCCCAGTTGATCGTGTCGACTTTCTTACCGATAATGGGCTTGAGCCGATGAGTAGGTCGGTCCTTGGGTCGCACCCACCGGGCCGCAACAGAGCCGGACTCGCCATCGTCTTCGGTGGCTTCTGGGTTAGTAGACTGTTCACCGGTGCCTCCGTTTTTCTTCAAAGCCTTAAGACGCGCAGCATTGGCCATCCGGATTAGCTTTGTCTCGGCGGCTTCAAGTTTGATCGCGGCGGCATGCCGGTCGTTGACCTTTTCCGCCAGTTCGGCAGTGTCTGTGGTGAGCCACACATTCTTGACCTTGTTTGCGCCAAACATAAACCGAATCTTCTCAACGCTCTGGTACTCTTCAGGGACAGTAGTGAACAGAACAGTGCGAGAGGACAAGCGGCTTGCGTAGGAGCGGGATAGCGAGTACGCCTGGCGTAGGTTGATGTAAAAGAGACTCTCCCGGGTGACGGTGAAGAACACAAAACCGACAAAAACCCAGGCGACGAGTGCGTGTGCAAAGAAACGAGCGTACTTTGTTTCGCTGACATTGGAGAAACTCAGAATGTCGAGCTGCTCCTTGCCTGCTCCACCAGTTGCATTGATCGGGAACAGGATCGGAAAGGTTATACACGAGCCAACGAAGCAGATCATGGTGATAATTTTGAGGAATCGAAGCAGGAGGTATGCATCCATAGAATGGTGCTGCAGGACGTATTCATCGGGCAGTTTGTACATATCTTTAATCCATCCCAATGGCCCAGTTGACGAAGGAGGCGTCTTTTGCGAGTCTCGCAAAACGCCAAGGTAGGTTCGAGGCATATACATGCGGCGCTCGCTCCGTCGCAGAATCACAAAGATCAGGACCATCGCGCCCGCGACGACCAAGGACGGGACCAGGACAGTGACAAGACTGGAGGCGGAATTGGAAGCCGCCTGGGGGTTTTCGGAGTCCTGTCACAACGAGATAAGTCAGAGATGCTGGCTGCGACCGGTACATCGGTTAATACTTACAGCCATGGTGACGGTTGACTGTCAGTGACAGTATTCCGAGGCAACACAACTGAGTCAATGGACGATTGCGAGCTCAGAAGACCGAGCCGCAGACTGAATTCGGCCCGGCGATAGTTTATCAAACAGAGATTGAGAGAGCGAGAAGGAAAAGATAGAACGAAAGATTGAAGTCTGAAATGACAAGACGGAGGAAAGGAAAAAGAAGCGAGAACTGGGGAGGGGCTGCGCAACGTGCTGGAGCAGCAGCAGCACAGACGATGGTGGCCGAAAAACAAATCCACCTGAAAAAGCAAAACTTTAAGCTGCGACAGAAAGGATGTGCAGTGGGCAGTTATGTATAAGGAGTGGAAAGCTGGACGAACCAGCCAAGGGAGAGCAATGAAACGCGGTTGAAAAGAGCACAAGAGGGAGCTAGCTAGCTGGTGGTTGGAATTGCTAGCTGCGCTTAATCGGTTCGTTCCAGTGATCGGCCGTGTCGATGTCATTTCATCACGACTCCACGACTCCATCCTTCCTTTCATTCCTCAGTTACTACTATCTATTGTAAGTGGCCCCCGACTCTGAGGATGTTCCTGGCTGTTCCTGAACCTGGCCAGAGGAAATTAAAAGCACACTCTGCTGCAGTCTCATCTCAAGCGTCATAATTATCGCCATGGTACCAGGATTTTCTCATCAAACTCTGCGCAAAAACGAGATTTTGAGATCGGAATCAGAGTTGCCAATAGATCGGTTTAGCGCCAGGCTAGTGCTCTAGTTCAGCTGTTATTCGGCATCCATGTGGCGAGTCTCGTAGGGCAGCTGATATCACCAATGGCTCGAATCACTGCGCAGCTCTTTGCGTCAACTTTCCATGGTCTGCTCTCGACCATTTTTCTGATGATTCCACTGCTCAAGCAAATATTACAGCATAGCGTTGCACCATTTGATTCTGGGGCCATTATTTGATCGAGTGGACCTGGATACGACGTTTCAAGGGGGAACCGGGTTCGAGTCACATGACTCGACCGGGCTTTGCCCGGCGATACGCCCAAGGTGCAAAGAATTACGTAGTTCTTGACTCGTCAAGACCCCTGGATGCAGAGTCGAGGCTAAAATAGATGGCTCCAGTCAAACGCCGTCGAAGATCAAAATGGTCGTGGCTGCTCAATGCTCAGCATTGAGATTGATTTGATGATGCGAGTCTCAGTCGTCATGATCGGCGGTACATGATATAAGACACTCGATTATCAGCAAGGTTGAAATCAAGCTTACTGTTGCAAAGTACAAAGTACGGCTCAGAATCCAGAAGACGACGAATGCGTTTATGATCCTGATCGCCAAGTCCACACGGTTCTGCTGGGGTTTTTTTCTTGGTTCGGATTGACTGAACGCTGGATTATTTTTCATACTTTATCGCGCTGATCACGATCACCCCAACCATGATTCCTGGACCACACTATCAGTGGAGTGGCCGGAGATTCACTTATGTCTTTAACGCAATGCATCTCATCCCATTGGGCCCTATTGAGCCAGTATGCAGTATATGTTACACCAGGACGTCGCGGACAACAAAGACATGAGCCACCTCCCTGGATCGGACCACAATTTTACCGATACGGGCGCGAATCCTAAACTTGCAGTTGCCAAGATGCTCGGCTGCCATTTCCCAGTTCCAAGTTGACCCACACACAGCCACATTGTGGCGCTGCTGAACACCTGATTACCCTCGGTTGCCTTCAGAGAGCTGTGCAGTAGAGAGCTCCCAAGTTGCCTTGAACGCCAAGGCTATTCATCTCCTTCATCTCATTAGGAGTATTGTCCAGGATTAGTCGCTATCCCTCAGAGCGGGGGGCGCCGAGAAATCACGGCAAAAGAGAGAAAGGCACGTAGTCCCATCTGGATAGGCTATGAACGAAACATCCACCGCGAAATGGTTGGGAAATTTAGCCGCTCATATTCGCCTGAGCGGGATCTCATGACGAGGTTGTATCAAGTGTTACTGGTCTGAGCTGCCTGCACCTCTATTGATGTTTTAGCTTGCGGCCTGGGCTTCAGGAAGTAATGAGCATCGAAGTGGAAACCAACATCAAAGCTACAACCTTAAAGATCGGCGCGGCCTGATGATCTATTGGAACAGGTTCTGAACAATGCGAAGATAGCGAAGATGCACCCTTATTCACTTGGCAGTAATTTGGCATTCTTCGATTTATATCTTTGGCATAGCCACTCAGCATTAGCTATACTTGGCAGTTTATAGTATCATTAATTAGGACAAGAGTGGTTGGCTTCCATTATTCACAGATGATAGGGAAATATATCCTCTTGGCACTTTTGTCTACCAACCCTCATTGCAACAAAGGTCATGTGACAGGTGCGTTCTGTGTTGAGAACTCCTCTAAACCTCCCAGCGCAATATAGCCATCTTAATCCTCGAAAGCAACTGAAGCAATCCGCAAATCCTCCCCGCTGACCACTACGCTGCAACACGTTAAATGAGACATGCAAAAGCACGGCGAATGCGAGCCGGGTAGCCTCCAAATGATAAATATATTTCCTGATACAGGTGCAAGCATACGAAGTATGGGGCTATTTATTCGATCCTGACGAGCCCTGGCAGCCGGACCCGCACCGGCTCGGCGTAGGGGAAGAAAACTGTACCATGCGGTATTGCCAGACTCGCGTGCACTATGGAGCTGCTCCTGGAAATGGAGCCAGATCATCGAGAAATATCGAGTGAACGGAAACGCGCTTCACGCTCTTCTATAGAAAGGCAAGCCGAGGTTGTGCGGGTACTTTTTAAGGAGGCGGAGGTGTTAACACCCAAGGATGGCGGCTATGGCGATGCGTTGGGCGCAGCCTGCTTCGGAGAATATGAGGGGGGTTGTAAGAACCCTGCTCGCTGCCGGCGCCCTGAGGGATTCATATGATCCATTTATGCTCTTCGTGTTGCCCATCAAGTAGGCAATGGTGCGATTGAGCGGTTACTGCTTTCCAAATTCGAAACTGAGGCGGTTGGGAATGCAGACCTGCCACATGTTGGAGTCACCGATTGTCGACAGACGTACTTATTCGAAGCACCAGGCTAAAACGCAAATGGAGAAAACTTCTGAGATTTCGTGAGCCCATACCACACAGGCGTTCAATGGTGACCCTTATTCTTTGTGCTAACGGCTATTACTTATTCTAGACGAAGCTGTCTTATCTGCCCTGGCTCCTCCTGAGTCCTACCTGAAAGAGTCAGGCCGAGCTTGTTATATTTGGCAATTGACATGTTAAAGTAGCAAGTCAGTCCCCATTTTCTATGGACAGCACACAAGGAAATGAACAGGTTCTCTAGTAAATGTTCGGACATTACGATCTCCTATATTGACAATGACATTGACTTGATGTTTCTATGCAGGGAAGCACTGTTATAGCTATGCCTGGGCAGAGGCGGAGCATGTCTCTATGTAAGACGTGCCAAATGTAATGACACAGAAGCAACCGGCATGGACTAGTATGTCATAGTCGTTTCAAAACATGGCGATGCTCCAGATATATCACTCACAGCAGGTCATGGTACTCCAACGAACAAGTACGCCGACACTGAAGGCTAAACACCTATCACCAGACTTTTGTACACTACTTTAATTTCCTGGAAAATCAGTTGGGGGTTCGGCTGGCTGTTCTACCAGTTTGGATCAGGTCCTTGGTTTTTGTGAGCATTTGAAGTGCCGGTGGATCAATCCTTAATTCAACCTCTCCATAACCACACAGATGAGTCTCATAACGTCACCTAAGCATATTACCAATTTTATCTATTAGATTGAGATGTATATTTGCTAGTAGTTACGACCTCGGGCCGGGAAGGCTCCCTGTCGACCTCAACAACCGAGCCAGAACAGGATGGCTGGATGTGTTATTGTAGGTAATCTACCATATCCAAATCGTTCGCAAGGTAAGTTTCTCGCCTACATGGACACCGTGATTTTTCTTTTGTTCACTGTTTTAGCTCCGTACGACATTTCAACGCGCCAAGGTCCTGCCACAGATATTGCATGGGTTTTTAAACGTCTTTCTATCGCCTTCACGCCTCCACCGTCTCTGTATCGCCGCATGAACCCATATCTGCAGTTGGTTGGCCCACAGGCCAACCGCGTGACGTACATGATTTAGCAACGGGATTCTTTTGAATTCTTGACCAGCAATCGGAAGGGGATCTAGCGAAAGGTAGCCTGAATGCTCTGTTCGCGGGCCAGACAAGCACATACCTTGAGTCCTTCACCCAGACCAAGATACTTGGGAAGCGAGTCATTCTGGAATATCAGCGGATATTGTTGGGTATTGATATTAGTGGGAAGCTTCTGGGACTATAACGAGCCCAACCTGGATCGAGACTCCGGATTCAATTTGTTTGACAGCAAGGGGAGGAGATTGCTCTAGCCCATCCCATTGACAGCCTCCCTCCAGTTCTGCAGCTTTGCCTGAAGCAGGACTGCTATAACGTAAGACTACACAGGATGGCAAAAGCGACGGATACCCTAGAGTTCCCCGAAGAGATTGATTTTAGAGCCCTTTCAACCCTCCCGAGCGGACAGGTTGGAGCCGAGTCTCTATCGCCTTGTCGGTGTTATCACGCATGAGAGAGGTTCCAACGACAAGGTGTATTACGCTTACGTGCGCCCAACAGCAGACGGCCAGTTCAGATATGACGAGCAGGTTACTTCTGCAACAAGGAAAGTGGTCCTAGATATTATGGAGGAGATTGCTGTGATATGAGCAAGGTACGAAGATGGCGTATGCTTCACTGCTGGGTCTCTCACCTGCATAAAATTAATATCTCGGACTCTATGTTCTGGTGTTGGTGTTGTTCGTGAAAACTAGAGGGTTGTGGTTGAGTCGGTTACAGTGCATGACGCCCCCCAATGTCAGGAATTGGTACATGATGCCCATCAGGGATACAGTTGTCTATGAACGGAGTGCAGCTTGAAGCTCAAGCTTATTCCAAGAGAGCCAGTGATAGCCGTCGCTAGGGCTCTCCCTTGCAGTCAACTTCTGGGTTCTGGATGCGAATGTTGGTGATCTTCAAGAAGGATTGGAATGCAAGGGATGGCCGCAACAACACTTCGCAGCCTTTTTCAGGTCGTTCTTCTTTCTTCTTCTCCTTTGCCCCAGAGCGCTTTTCGTCGGATTCCAAGTCTAATAATCTATAAGTCCTGTCAATACTCGATCTGATATCCAACTACCATGCGCACCGCCGGTTTCTCCCTCTTCGGCCTCAACCTCGTCTTGTTGATTTCCTCCACAATCGCCAAAACGACAACGGTACGACTACCGGCATGATCCATCACATCCTGCGATCTTTTCATCGACTCCTGCTAATGCCAGTCATATGGTGACAGGTCGGTCTGGAGACGGAGACAGAGAGCCGCGGTGTTTCGGTCCCGATGGATGACTGCTTCGATATCGATGTCGAGTAAGTCACATATTACATGTCTTCCTGCCCTGCGTCCGCCAGTCGAGACGAGTAGAGCGACCAGCAAGCTAACGTATTCATCCAGGGATGTCACAACTTTAGCAATCACGAAAAAATGTCGCGTTTTCACGTCAGTTTACCAGTCCTGCCTCTGTTTTACCTTCATTCATAGTCAACCACGTGCTAATGAGATATCGAACATACAGAGGCCCAATGTGCACTGGACGAACGACCCTCCTCGAGCCTGGTGAACATTCATCCCCGCAACCTGTCATGGTAGGAAGCATTCTCTGCGAAGAGCCAGAGGTGTTTCCAACCGAGCTGTGATTCCGTCTAGCTCTTACCCGCAAGTCTGCTCTAAGGGGATTCTAGTCACAACTGCTGGAAGGGTTGTTCTCGGTGCCTACCCGATTTTTGAGCAATTGATGGCACTTGCCCTAAGTGTCAGTTCGTGTCATGCAGTATCATCCCTGCTACGCAGACAGGTCGAACGGGTATTTGCATGGATGTGTGTTGTATATGCTGTAAGGGATTCATATGAGAGTCAATATTGCTGGTTAGAAGTATGTTAGGAGTATTGATCCTTTTATTCTCCGGCCTATCGACTGATCGGCACTGCGCATTCCATCCTGGTCCCAAACCTTAGCCTGCCCAGTCCCTTTTAGTATCTCGCAGCCGAGCAGGGTTAGTTAGTCATGCAAGACGAAGATCGACTCGTAACCTGAGCTTCAGGGGTCTAGATGTGAGCCCACGGTATAGCCCCTCAGCCGCCATCTGTGCTATCAGCGCGCTGCGGTCTGGGGTACCTCCTCAGCGTAAGCAAGGCGTTGGACTCCATTGATCGATCGACCCCGTATTTGCCGTTTTAGTATCCGTCCGATATTTGCCTGTACTCTCTCTTAGCGGTCATGATTCCAGAATCATGCGGGCGCTTGTCTGGTCTATATAAGCCAGAGCTGGACTCTGCCTTTGTTTCTGTCTTGCCCAGGATCAACACTCTTGTCGAGTAGATCGAGGACGTCCCAGAAATGCATCTCCTCTCTTCGCTCGCCGCCCTGGCGGCTGCTATCACAGTGGCCTTTGCGGATGTTCAGCAGTGTGATGCAGAAAATGCCTCTGTTCGCAAAGAATGGTCTGTTCCTACTCTACCGATTCTCTCTGAGTCGGAATGTTTCTGACAGCTACAGGGGCTCTCTCACCCCCGACGAACAGCTGGGCTATATTGATGCCGTCTGGTGTCTGCGCAGCCTTCCTTCTCGCCTCCCTACCGAGCAGTATCCCGGTATCCAGGACCGCGTGGATGACTTTGTTGCGTGAGATCCGCCCTTCTTCTTCACTGGAACCACAGCTAACCCATCCAGAACGCACATCAACCTCACTATGGTCATCCATCGCAATGCTCCCTTTCTCCCCTGGCACCGCCAGTACATCCACCTCTGGGAAACAGCTCTTCGTGAGGAATGCGGCTATAACGGAACTGTCCCGTACGTCCTATACGTCCTACTTCCCCCACCCCGTCAATCATCCCATAATCAGATACTAACGATGATGGCCAGCTACTGGAACTGGTCCAAGAACTCCGATCTCTACACAAACCCCGTCTTCGACACCACGCAGTCCCCAGAAACTTCTCTCTCCCTCTCTGGCGACGGTGCCTACGTCGCCCCCAGCCCTACAGACCCAGATCCAGACCCAGGCCTCGACTTCGCGCCCGGCCGCGGCGGCGGGTGCGTCCTCAACGGTCCCTTCAAGGACTGGCCGGTACGCATGGGTCCATTCTCAATTGCGCAGGCATACGCGTACGCACCAGTTCCTGAAAACGCCTTCGCGCATAACCCGCGGTGTCTGCAGCGCAACCTCGATGTCGAGCGGATACAGTACTACAACAACCCCTCTGTCGTGGAGTCCTTGCTCTCTGCGCCCAGTATCGCCGTTTTCCAGGATATTCTGGATCGCACGATTCCTGGGACTTGGCAACAGACGATTGGCGCGCATGGGGGTGGGCACATCTCTGTGGGACCGACGTTGGCTGATGTTTTTGCCTCGCCGCAGGATCCGGTCTTCATGTTGCATCATGGGTTTATTGACCTGCTTTGGGATGCGTGGCAGAGATCTGGGTCTGATGCTGGGGAAGGAGCTGATAGAATGAGGGCATTGAATGGTACAACGATGTATTCGAATCCTCCCGGGTCAGAGGAGGCGACGCTAGATACCGTGATGGAGTTTGGGGTCTTGGGGAGTCCGAAGAAGATAGGTGAGGTCATGGATGTTCGGGGAGGCGAGTATTGTTACCGGTATGAGTAGTCTGTTCCTCTTACGCCGGCGGGACAGATGGAATGTGTATACAGATGACATGTCGTGAATACTGATAGTAATGTCTAATAATCAACGCATCAGGCTGTTCCAATCTAAGGCTCAACACTCCCAGACCCCCTCGGCGCCCCGTTCTTCCACCTCTGCAAACTAAGTTTGTATGCTCCACTCGCCTTCCAGGCACTCAGAATCAAATTCACAATATGATCCACCCCCTGGTCCTTCTTGACAACTGCAAACACCGTCGGACCCCCCTCCCGCATCTTTGCTGCATCCCGCTCCATTACCGAGATATCGGCGCCGACCGCCTCCGCAAGATCAATCTTGTTAACCACCAGCAAATCTGACCCTGTAATTCCCGGTCCGCCTTTGCGCGGCACCTTGTCGCCGCCCGCAACGTCAATCACATAGATGATGAAGTCGGCGAGTTCGCGCGAGTAGTTGGCGGCCAGGTTGTCGCCGCCGGACTCAATGAGGAGAAGATCTGTCTGGAACTGGCGGTGCAAGTTCTGGAGGGCAAGGAGGTTGGCACTGATGTCTTCACGAACGGCGGCGTGCGGGCATCCGCCTGTTTCGATGGCGCGGATCCGGTCCGGTGAGAGAGCTTTATTGCGCGTGAGGAATTCGGCGTCCTCGCTGTTTTTACAGAATTCTCTATGTCAGAACGGACTTGTGAAGGAGGCGGGACTGGTGCTGGGGAACGTGACGGACCGAGTGAAGATGTCGTTAGTGACGGCTGCAATGTTGTACTCATCTCGAAGGGCTCGGCAGAGTGCGAGCATGAGAGCCGTTTTGCCTGATCCGACGGGTCTGTCCAAGTTAATCAGGTACAAATTCAGCCTTGAGGAATAAAGGGCACTGGTGTTTACCCTCCAATGCCAATGGTAAAGGCCCGGTCACTCCAGTCGCGGTCCTCAATCAGCGGTTGTTCGCGGTTGAGGTAGGAGCCTGGGCCATCAAGGATCTCGTGGGAGTGGCCATGGTCGGCTATATTGTCATGAGAGTGCGAGTGGGAGTGTGCCATGATCTCTTTTTTTTTTCTTTATCCTAGGGCGGTGCTTGGTTGAGAAGTGTGGTGTGGTCACTGGCAGTGAGGGGTTTGTTGTCCGGCCCTTAGCTTCTGCCCCGCTCCAGCTTCCATTGACACTGACAGGAACTGTCTCCATCGGAGCCTTCCGTTGCGCCAACTTTCCATCCCAGATCCTCTCAGCTTCCCATCATCATTAAGTGTCAGAGGATTCTATCATCCTATACAATAACCATGCTTCCAAAGTCGACGTTGTCATAAACTCAGACCAAAGCCCGTGCAGACATTAAGCGAGCAACAAATGGCTTTTCAGCCCCCATCCAACCTCGGGGTGTCTCCCCGACCGAGGCTAAAACGGACTTTATCCAGTCCTCACACGAGCGAAAAGCTCGGCATCTAAGCCAAATGCAACCCCTTTATGCCGCTGTGGCGGCCTCGCGGTCTCAGACCCTAACGTTGGCGGTGCTTGGTTGGCCAGCTGATGGATTCTGAGCAGGTAGCCAACCCCACGGGGAAGCTGAAGCTGCCGTATCCATCAAGGAGGAATGCCGGTATCCTGGGATCAGGCATGTCCTGGACGGGGATTTTACCCGTTTGTGCATTCGATTCGATGCTGGTTAAACATTGTTGCGCCAATGCAGTGCGCATTCCTAGGCATTTTTGGAGATTAACCATGTCGGTCCCTACAGCTCCTCAAATATATAACCCGGGGATCCGCCAGGCTCTCCCAGCTGGGGCGTGGCGATCTTTAAATCTCAGTCCGGTATCGAAGCCGCATATTGAAAAGCTTCTTTTATCTGTTCCCTCATCAGTATGGTTGCCATAGGGAAGCAGCGTGAGGAGGATGTCTCGGAGCCCATCTTGGAGACTCTGATCCAAAACGACCGTACCCCGTGGTACAAGAAGCCGAACCTGAGGAACCTGTATCTGATTCTTTTCCCTGCCTGTATGGGTATTGAGATCACCTCTGGATTCGATTCGCAAATCATCAACACCGTTCAGATCGCGTATCCCTGGAACAAATGTTTGTCGCTCTGACTTGTATTTTCTTGGGCGAGGCTAAAATTGGCAGATTTTGGGGAGTTGACTGGGGAACTAACTGACGATGGTCTGCCGGAATATGAGATTGTAAGTGAATTGAAGGGCTTCCTCGCCGCAGCGTACTCTCTCGGGGCTGTTCTGGCGCTCCCCGTTGTGCCATGGATCAATCAGAGAGTTGGCCGGCGGTGGACCATCATGTTCGGATCGTGCATCAGTCTGGTGGGAGCCATTCTTCAAGGTCTCTCCAATGGAGGTAGGGTGGCATGAATCACATCGCTACCGTGAAAGCTAATTGGATTAGCTGCCATGTACTGCATCGCCCGTATCGTCCTCGGTTTCGGTATCCCTTTTTGCATTGTTGCCGGTTCCTCTATGCTCGGAGAGCTGGGTTATCCAAAGGAACGTCCAATCCTCACGTCGCTGTTCAATTCGTCCTACTTCATCGGCCAAATCACCGCCGCTGCCGTAGGGTTGGGGACGGTTACGATTCCGTCAGACTGGGCATGGAGAGTACCCTCTTTGCTCCAGATTGCACCCGCTATGGTGCAGATCGTGACGGTTATGTATGTTTCTTCATATCGCTTGATATGGTCACGCTGATGGATATGCTGTTAGGTTCCTCCCCGAGAGCCCGCGTTACCTGGTCAGTAAGGACCGCACCGATGAAGCAGTCGAGATCCTCACCAAGTACCACGCCGAGGGCGACCGTGACTCCGTTATTGTGAAAGCAGAAATTGCCCAGATTGAGAGAACGATCCTGCTCGAGCGAGAAGAAGCCAAACAATCTTGGGGAGATCTGTTCCGGACCGCGGGTATGCGCCGTCGCCTCTTTATCACTGCTTTCCTCGGCCTGTTCACACAGTGGTCTGGAAACACTCTGATCTCGTAAGTTCCTCCAAACTAGTCTTCAGCGAGATGCTGATCTCCTCAGGTATTATTTGAGCGACTTGCTCGATATGGTGGACATCAAGGACTCAGTCGTCAAATCGAAGATCAACGTCGGTATTGCCTGCTGGGGTCTTGTATGCGGAACAGCCCTGGCCTTGACAGCTCCGCGTTTCAAACGAAGAACAATGTACCTTACCACCGCCTGTTCCCTGCTCAGCGTGTACATTGCCTGGACCATCTCGATGGAGAGGGCCATGACTACCGAGACTAAAGCCGCTGCCGTTCTAACCATCCTTTTCATCTTCCTTTACTCGCCCGCATATAACCTGGGTTACAACGCTTTAACCTACAGTATGCCCCTCACTTCTCTCGGAAGGGCGCCTCTTTGCTAACTCTAAACAGCATATCTCATCGAGATCTTCCCGTACTTCAACCGATCCCGCGGCATCTCGTGGTTCCAGTTCTACGGCCGTGGAGCCACTTTCTTTGCGACTTATGTCAATCCGATTGGACTTGACCGCATTCAGTGGAGATGGCTGATTGTGTACTGCTGCTGGCTGGCGTTTGAAGTCGTCTTTATATACTTCTTCTTCCCAGAGACATCAGGACGTACGCTCGAGGAATTGTCTTTCAGTAAGTCTTCCCGTTGATGCTCTTTAGATATTCAATACTAACAATGGCGTAGTGTTCGAGGGCAGAGAGAAAGCAGACGAGGTTGCTGCTGCCGTGCATAAGCAGATTGACGAGACGGAGCACAAGGGTGTGACAACTGAGATTCGCGAGAAGGTGTAGTAGGGCTAGTCTGTGATTAGTTGATTGGTCTTGTCAATGTGATGGTATTCGTGCTGGGAACTGCAGTGTAAATGCTTATGATGTCTGTAAGAATCTGAACTCAGTCGGTGTGGCCCTGAACTGCATCTAGTTTATACTCAGGCTGTCCATGATAAGCAGAACGCAGGAATCCCAGTCACGTCCGGCTAACGGCACGGTAATCGTTTGCGACAGATATGCGACCCTCTGCATATACGCAAGTTCGAACCGATTGGATCTTCAGACCCACCGTTATGTCCAATATCTCCTGATAACACCGTTATTTCCAGACAGTATACCCTATATGAAGCACAATGTTACACCTGGATCATATCTGTCTGAGAGCCTCTTCACCCAGCTTTGACCGTCTCGTTTCAATGTTGCACAGCAGCAGCAATGACCTGCGAAGCCTGCCGCACCATCCCACCTGTTATCTCCGAGGGCTACACTCCGAAAGGAACCTCATCGGTGATTGGGGATCTCGGATTCAGCACTTGTATCTACCCTTCCTCTTTCATCTCGAAAAATGCGTTTGACCAGATTACCTAATAAATAGACGTCACCGGCCCCTCGACATCCCAGTTCGCTATTCTAGCAATCTACGACATCTTTGGTAACTCCCCCCAAACCACCCAAGGCGCCGACATCCTCGCAAAACGCCTCAACGCCCTCGTACTGATTCCTGACTTCTTCTGCGGCGATGGAGCGAAGCATGAGTGGGTTCCGCCCGACACTGATGAGAAAACCGCCGCGCTTATGGAGTTCGTGACCACCAAGGCGTCTTTCGCCGAGGCTGCGAAGAGTCTCCCCAGCTTGGTCGACACTTACAAGGGCATTTTCCCGTCCGTGCAGAAATGGGGCGCTTATGGACTTTGTTGGGGGGGTAAAGTGCTGGCGCTATCGTCGGGGGACGGGACACCCTTTGCGGCGACGGTGCAGGTTCATCCTGGGTGAGTCCATCCTCAATTACTTGTTCCTTTGTTTATATGCTAATAATTTATTGCTTGGTAGTCGGATGGATAGGGCTGATGCGCAGACGCTGACGGTCCCACATGCTGTTCTGGCGTCGAAGGATGAGCCTGCGGATGAGGTCGCGGCGTATAAGCGGATTATCGAGGACAAGGGTCGTGGGGGCTTTGTCGAGACGTATGGCGAGATGTGGCATGGATGGATGGGAGCTAGAGCGGACTTTGGGAAGGAAGGGAGTCTGAAGAACTATGTTCGTGGGTATGCTTGGCTCTGGTATGATGTGGGTTAGTTGATGCTGATCATTTGTAGGTACGAGCAGCTTGCGGAGTTCTTTGAGGGGTATCTTTCATAAAACTGAATGCACATAATGGAGATTGGAGAAGGCGATTTGCCCTATCTCAGACAATAAAAAATGGGTACAGAAATAGTCTAAAAGCAATAAATTCCTGTGATTGTGCGACGCAGAGACGGAGTACGTACTCCCGAAGCAGTGTATAGTGGCTGGCTCCGGGCTTTAATCTATGACAGCCCACTAGTCCCAAATAGGCTAGGCTGTGGTCAGCGCTTCTCGGTGCTTCTGGACCATTCAAAAGACGGAGCCTGATCGACCCCTTGGCCAGGAGGCACACAATCCCATTTCACACTTTGCAGCAGCGTCTCACCTTTCCTTTCCTTTTTATCGATTTCTGTTTGTCTTTCAGGTCACTATCATCCTCAGTCGGCAAAACTGTTCCAAATCATAGCTCCACATCTCGTTGTTCTCGACCGGTCCATATCTATTGGACAATCACTTTGGTTCCACTGGCACCGAGTCTCTCCGCCCACGGCTGCGAGCACCACATTTCTCACGCTTTGTGGACATTTCCTCCGTCTATTCCCCGTCCACAGGCAACCGTTTTCCCCTGTCGACACAGTATACCCAGCTCTGTCTCCCTTTACCAGCCTACCGATGAGACGATATTCCCCCCAACGCTGTCGCTCGACCTGATCCCACCTTGTAACCGTTCAGCATGCGGTGGCGGCTGCCTGGTGCCCGGTCGACCCTACCCGCCAGCGTCGCACTCCTCCTCCTCCCAGTTCTTGTTGCTCCGCAGCAGCTGCAGGAACAGCCTCTTCACGATGTCCCCCTTCCGTCCGCCGTATCCGTCCCTCTAAGGCCGACGGCTCACGTTCCCGCAAATGCAAACGCTAACCCTTCCCCTTCCGCGTTGAACGTGAAATCCAACGATGCGAGCGCCCTAGCAACCCTGGCTCTGGCGGGCTCTGGCCGCGCCGTTCGAGCCCCTCCCATCCAGGCCAGCAGCAGCAGTGCCTCTGCTGGTCTGGCTCCGCAGCTGCATGCGCGGTCCTTGCAGGATTGGGAGGTTGAGGACTTTGTTCTGCTGGCGACCGTCGATGGTACCATTCACGCTCGAGACCGCAAGACCGGAGCTCCCCGCTGGGCCCTCGAGGTCCCGAGTAGCCCGATGGTCGAGAGTTATTACCATCGAGTGAATCGCTCGAGCTTCGACGAGGCCAAGCCAGAGGATGACTTCATCTGGATCGTCGAACCGAGCCAGGATGGCAGTCTCTATATATTCAGTCCGGACCCGAATTCCGGGTTGCAGCAGCTTGGGCTGACTGTGAAGGAGCTTGTTGATGAGACGCCGTATTCTGGGACCGAGCCGGCAGTTACATATACCGCCCGAAAGGAGACGACTCTTTATACTGTCGATGCGAGGACTGGTTCGATACTGCGGGTGTTTAGCTCTAGGGGTCCGATGCCCTCCGCACCGGAGTGCCGCAAAGTCGATGACTTCGATGCGGATGTGGATGAGGAATGCGAGTCTCCGTCTGGGACTTTAGTGCTGGGTCGTGTTGAGTACGCTGTGGCCATTCAAAACACTGAAACCGGTGATCCAATTTGTACTCTGAAATACTCCGAGTGGACCACCAATAACCGTGACGTTGATCTACAGAGTCAGTACTTTCGTACAATGGATCAGAGTCATATCTATAGTATGCACGATGGGGTCGTTTTGGGATTCGATCATTCCCACATCGAGCGGCCTCGCTACACGCAGCGGTTTTCCTCTCCTGTGGTGCGGGTGTTTGATGTTGCTCGCCCGGTCAACATTGACAACCCGGAAGCCCCGAAACCGCTTATCCTTCTCTCTCAGCCTTTACAGCCTCCTGATCCAGATTACGGCTCTCTCGATGACCGCAATGATCTTGTCTTCATCGATTACACTGAAGGCGGTGGTTGGTATGCCATGTCCGAGGAGACCTATCCACTCGTTACTGGCCGCGCCAAGATGGCCCAGTACTATGAGAAAGACTACTTCCGCCATGGACAGCCGCTCATGAGCCTGACACCAGATCAACAGCGGGACGCACTTGCTGGTGTTCACGCTCTAAACTCCCCTCGTATCCCTCGCCGTCAGATTCCAAGCATATCTGGATCATCGTCCGCAGAGTTCTCAAACGATACCCCTAGGGAGATTATTCGTAGCCCATCCGAGCTAGCTCTACCACCGGCTCTTCGTCATAGTACCATTATCCGCAAAAGCTGGGATAATGCCGCTGATATTGTCGTTATGCTTATCTTACTCTTCTTCGGTACATTCATCTATTTCAACTCACATAACATCCAAGAACTCGCAAAACAAAAGCTCGATATAAAGAACATTATATCAGCTTACGAACAAGCGCCCTTGTCTACTCCGTCAACGCCAATTGTTAGCGGATCTATGAAACGAGAGTCTAGCACTGTCCGTGCAGTCAACGATGTGACAGTCGACATCAAAGTAGATGGGCCGCCAGTTGACGGTGAGATGACACCGAAGCCAGACAAGACACGAGACTCCCTCGAGCCTGATGCCACCCCGCGAGTCCGTATCCGTGAACCGTCACGCGGCCCAGATGACCACAAAGACATTGAAGAGCTCTCATTGCAGGATGGGGAGAAGAAGAAGAAGACGCGCAAACGCGGCAGCCGCGGAGGCAAGAGTCATAGACGCGGGAAGAAGAAAATTGAGAGTGAGAAAGAGGAATCTGATCACGCTCCTGGTACCTTGCAACCCCCGGCTGGGCCCGATGCTGGCTTAGCTCTGACCCGCACTGCGTCTAATGAGGTGTTTGAAGCGGACGGTGTCATCCAGATCGGCCGTTTGAAGGTCTTTACGGCCGACGTTCTGGGTCATGGAAGCCACGGGACAGTTGTTTACCGCGGGTCGTTTGATGGCCGAGACGTCGCGGTCAAACGTATGCTGGTGGAGTTCTATGATATTGCATCGCACGAAGTGGGATTGCTGCAGGAAAGCGATGATCATAACAACGTTATCCGATATTATTGCCGTGAGCAAGCCAAGGGTTTCTTCTACATCGCCCTTGAACTGTGTCCGGCTTCGTTGCAGGATGTGGTAGAACGGCCAGACGCGTTCCCCCAACTAGTCAATGGTGGCTTGGATATGCCGGACGTCTTGCGTCAAATTGTCGCCGGTGTCCGGTACCTACACTCTCTCAAAATCGTGCACCGCGATTTGAAGCCCCAAAATATCCTGGTCGCCGCTCCTCGAGGCCGTATCGGTTCTCGGGCTATCCGGCTCCTGATTTCGGACTTTGGCTTGTGCAAGAAACTTGAGGATAACCAGAGTTCATTCAGGGCAACAACGGCCCATGCTGCTGGTACGTCCGGGTGGAGGGCTCCCGAACTGCTTGTGGATGACGACAAGAGCCCGGTAATCCAGGGTTCAGAGTCTCAACATACGGAGTCATCTGAGCCGGCGGTCGTCGATCCCCAGACGAATCGACGAGCCACCCGAGCCATCGATATCTTCTCTCTGGGATGTGTCTTCTACTACGTCCTTACTCGAGGATGTCACCCTTTTGACAAGAATGGCAAGTTCATGCGCGAAGCAAACATCGTTAAGGGAAATTTCAATCTCGATGAGCTACAGCGTCTTGGAGAGTATGCGTTTGAAGCAGACGATCTTATCCGATCAATGTTGGCACTTGATCCTCGTCAACGGTATGTCTCAACAACATCTTCCCTTTCCTTGTGGCGTAGCGTACTAATCTCCACAGCCCCGACGCAAGCGCCGTGTTAACCCACCCCTTCTTCTGGAATCCGTCCGACCGCCTTAGCTTTCTCTGTGACGTTTCGGACCACTTCGAGTTCGAACCGAGGGATCCTCCATCTGACGCTCTTCTATGTCTAGAGTCTGTAGCACCCGATGTCATTGGCCCTGAGATGGACTTCCTTAAACTCCTACCAAAGGACTTCAAAGACAGTCTCGGGAAGCAGCGCAAATACACCGGCTCCAAAATGCTGGACCTGATGCGAGCGCTGCGGAACAAGCGCAACCACTACAATGATATGCCGGAGCATCTGAAAGTTCATATTGGTGGGCTGCCGGAGGGTTATCTGAATTTCTGGACCGTGCGTTTCCCGAGTCTGCTGATGAGTTGTCATTGGGTGATTGTTGAATTGGGATTGACGAGGACGGATCGGTTCAAGAGATATTTTACGCCGTTGGAGTAGGCTGTTGCGTACTGGGTCAGATATATTGAATATGAAATATATGTATTGAACATTTGTAACGTAGCAGACCGAGGACGATGTTCAGCAGCGAGGCTTAAAGTGAAATAGAGTCAAGTCGGCTGAGAGTAAAAAGACTGCCGAACGTCTTAGGCGATCCTTAATTAGTTGCATGAAAGATAGATCCAGTTAGTGCAATGAAACGGTCTGTTATTTCTAAGTTCAGTTGCCACTAACCCAGCTAACCATAAACCATCGTAATGTACTCTCGTAGCGCTGGTTGACCGGACGTATTGACAAGGATTCAGAAGGCCTCCGTGGTTGTGATCAAGCTACCTGTTTTTCAACGAACTTCCATATCCATCTATTGTTACAGTGAATATACCCGCCTGGCTTCTGTCTTGAACGTCGTCCGTTCCATAACATAACCAATGAAGATGAGATTCTTCAGCCGCAGTCATGAGATAGGGAAGGGTCTATTGAGGACTTCCTCGGCGTTGACCAAGTTTCTTAATAGCAATTTAAAAGCTACAGCATCCATTTCGTCGTGCGGCAATCACGGTCCGCGCGAGTGGATGCTACAATCTTCTGGTCTTTTTTCGCGGCATGTTTATTTGTCCAGTATGCAGGTGGATATGAATGGTGACAAGGACTCAATAATCTCAATTGTCGTCCCCATCCAGTCATTGTAGGATTGTTCGCTCTCATAATAGACTTGTTTGGAAATTTCATAGGCAGGAAAAGAAACCAAAGAAAAGAAAAGAAAAGGAAGAGAGAGGAAGTTAGGGCGGAGGAGGTAAGGTGTAGGTATGCTATGGAAAGCGCCATGCCACAATAACAGGAGAAAGTAATTATATCATTCTTGGATTTCAGCAACGCGTATTATAGCCTTACTGTGCTTTAAGAACCTACATCCATCAATCAAGCTGGTCATTAACCATTGACTCTTTCATGTCTACACAGTAAGAACCGCCTTGGACTACAAACATGATACTAAGACACTGCACCCGACAATGATCATGGCCTGCGGCACTCTTGAACTTATGTAATCTGACGATGTCTCTGACTTTGAACCTGACTGAGATTCCCGTGATTGTGCTGGCGATTGCCATTAGCATCTTCCTCGGCATTCTCTTTATTCTCATCCGGCGATAGATACCATGCAGTGTTGAGATCGACATTGAAAAACCCCACCCCATCAGTCTCCATGTCGTCTGGATCTTCGTAGATCTCGAACCGTCGAGGCCGCCGCGGGATATCCGGTGGGTCTGGATGTGGATGCGGGTGGCTAAATAGCTGAAGGCTGGCTATCAAGGCCTGCATGTATTCCCCCGGTTCCTCGCTTGATGGAGGTTGAGGGTCGTTGAGAGGGTGGCATAAAGGCATAGGGTCAAATCTGTCCACGCTATGTGCTGCATTGTTTGGTTTTTGGTTCTTATCCTTGTCCGTATCAGATTCAGCGCTGGCACTACCTTCGGACATGGTTCGACATGTTGATTCCAGGTCCCAGTCGAATGAAGTCCGGACTTTCTTCCGCGGCGGGAGCTGTAGGTAGCCTAGGTGGTCATTGCTTTCTTCACTCCATAGTCCGTTTGGTATCCTGTTATTATCTCCATCTCCATCTCCATCTCCGAAGTTTGGTGAGATGTCCCGATGGGTTGACCCTCTTCCCGCTTCTTCAGTGCCACTTTCACTGTGATCCCCCAAGTTCTCCGCCAGACGTTTCGCCCCTAGGATCTGAAGCTGCTGGGTCTGACCTTGCTGTGAAGACCTTTTCTGCTTTTCCTTCTGTTGATCAGTCTCTTTCTGCCGGTTGGGTTGCACGTGTTAGTTGATTATAGAGAGATAGCTCGAATATTCGCGGCGTAGGTGACTCACAGTTGGATTCGAGATTGGGGTCGGATCGATGCTTAGACAAAGCTGGAGTTCGATTTCATCCATCATGTTGATGTCCTGTTCTTGTTGCTGTGTTTCTGGACGGAGGTGCTTGTTGACAGGCGATGGGCTAATGTGGAAGTGAGGGCTGAATCGTAGGGTAGTGCATGGATGATATGGGTAAAGAAGAAGAGGATGAATGATTTCAGGTAGAGGGAGCGTAATTGATCGATCCTGGCAGTTCAGGCGGAGTCACTTGCTTTCATGGAACTGGTGCTCATTAAGTAGCCACACTGCGGCAAGTGAAGAACATGAATTGCAGCGAGAAGGTGTCTCAAGTCGAAGAAGGATAGATGCAGGGTGGTTGATGTGATGCGGAGGATGGAAGAAATGGTAAGCAAAATTGAGGGGATTTCACAGGAGTCTGCTCAACCAGAGCTGCTACACTATACTCGAAAAACAACTACAAAATAATCCGCATAGCTGGATTGAGACTATCCTGTCCTAGATAAAGACGAGCAGCGCATAGATCGCGTACATGATCCGAAATATCAACGATCGGTATTACTCTCACAGGCTCGCTTCTGAAGTCAAGTCAAGTCAAGGTAGTGACTGTTTAGATGCGGATATCCTGCCCTCAGTGAGGGTGGCGATAAAGATATACAGACTTGGATACGCTTCCGCAGGGCAGGATTGTTACTGACGAGAAAGCATGCAAACTCCATCGCACTCGAACAACTGCGCATATCACCTTGCTCTGCGTACCTGATTATCTAAACTGTCTGGGACCCACCATACCACCTCTGGCATCAGCTCCCACCTGTCCGAACATGTCTAGCAAGTGTCTGGAAGACGGCGGTGGGCCCTGAAGACCGGGATTTCCATCAAATGGTCCCATCACATTCTCTCCGTTGTGCGGAACGGGCGGAAAGCCGCCGGGGGGCAGACCGTTCATGTAACCTGGGGGCGGCATCATTCCAGGCGGAATGGGTCCACGTGGGAAAGGCTGACGCTCATTAAGCGGCATGTTTCCAGGCATTGGCATCACGTTGGAGATATAATTGGGATTGACGCCCCTGTTCGGGGTTGGAATGCCGGGGGGAGGGGCCAAAGGAGCTGGAGGGCCAGTTTGTTGCGGGGGCATATGGTGACCAGCCCAACCGGGAGGTGGCATGTGCTCAAAACCTGGAGGGCGCTGGATGCCCATGGGTGGCGCATGGCCCTGAGGAACACGGCTGCCACCAGGTGTAATGGGACCCTGCGCCAAGGGAACGTCGTCAAAGTAGCCCATTGGCGGCCCATTAGTAGGCCGTCGTCGCAGCTGATCAACATCCGATCTCTGCATCGTCGCGATTGCCGGGTCATTCAAAAAGCTGGGACCTTTCATAGAAGGCTCAACTCCATGGGGATGAGGCATGCCGTCAGGAATATTCATTAGCCCAGGGGGTGGACCAGCACTCTGTGGCTGATTCTGAGGGCCTTGATTGGGGCCAGCACCGGGACTGACTCTCACTTGTTGCATCAGCCGAAGCAGATATTGGCTGTCTCGTCCTTGAGATTCCTGGCCAAACACATTCTCCTTGAGTGGGGCGTCCACCGCCCGTGCAGGAGTACCTTGTGTGGCTATTTGCTCTAGGCGTTGGCCCTGCTCGCGAGAAGGAGATATCGGGCTGCGAGCTTGCTCTGCATGGACCAAAGAAGAAGGACGGTTTGGTTGAGCATTGTTTTGTGTAGGATCATTATGAGGCGTGGTGTTACGGGATTTCCCACCACCGAGCATTTGTAAGATACGCTGAAAGCCTTCTTGATCAGCATCGGTCGCGGAATTCATTGGTGCAGGAGATCTGGAGCTAATTGGCGACTCGGGCTCCTTTGCAGGGCTGCCGAGAGGAGGGCTGAATAGACCTGCAAAGCGAGAGGACTTTACAGGCTTTCCCACAGTCGATTCCTTCTTCACAATCGATTCTGAAGGGAGAGGCGATCCCATGTCCTGAGCAGGCTTCGTGTCACCCAGCAGGCCGAAGAAGCGCTCCATTGTAGTGTCGTGAAGAGCAGCGCCGCTCGGGCTAAAGACCTCGCCATCGGTAGGCCTGGGCTCTGATCTCTGTACAGGTTCCGGGACCTGCTCACTGGGAGATTCCTTCCTCTCTTCGGGTGGAGCTTGGGAAGAACCAGCCTTCATCTTCTCTTTCCAGCGCTCAAAATCCTCTTGTGTGTGGACTCTCCGAGGTCCGTCTCGGTCTGTCGCATCCAGCCACTCAGGCTCTTGCTCCAGCTTTGCTCCACGAGTCCACTCACGGTCAGCGCCATGTCTGTCACGGCGCCAATCTCGGCTGCGAAGTGAGGCTTTCTCTTCTTCCGCATCGGGAGCTTCTTGTCCTTTATCGTCACGGAACCAACTGCCCTCATGTCTAGCACGCCCAGCTAGCGCTTCCCGGCGAGGGAAGAAGCGTCCGTCCTTGTCTTTCGCTGCGTTATGGTCTTGGGAATCGCGGGATTCCCACCTGTCGAAATCTCCGTTGCGCTTGGACCTTTTGTCTTGTTCATCTTGACCGAGAGTACGACGCGTGCGGCCATTATTCCAGTCCTCCTTCTCTCCCCTCCGATTATTGAATGTCCCCATCTTACCCTCACGCCCAGCGAAGTCTCTTTCGCCGGCTTCTCGGTCTCTGAAAAACTTGAACCGGTCATTCTTTGTTTCATCTGAGGCTGGTGAACGTTCCGAGGCGTCTATTGAGCCTTTACCGGGTAGACGGGATGCAGAAGCAAAGGCGGTTTTTGGGGGTCCGAGGACAATTTCCTCTACACAGGGTCAGAATAATCATCTAGGCTAGGCTCGTAGCTTCCGTCTCGGACGCATAAGAGCGCTCGATAGAATCTCGTCTCACCTGAATTTGAATTGCGAGATATGTGACGGGTCTCGAAAATGCTTGGCCGGCGACCTGACGTTTCGTTATGGTTGTTGCTAGGGTTTCGTTGAGCCGTACGATCAGGCAGCGGCCTACGTAAATCCCATCAGTCAGTACAAGTAGAATAAAGAGACATAACACATCGAAGTGGATAAAAAGAGGAGAATTCCATACCCCATCCATTCTTCCACCGGAGGTAGATTGGCTGGCCGCGTGACCAGCGGTGACTCGCGCAGCCATATCAACTCATCGATTTGGTAACGTCGCGCCATTGCGACGGCTTGTTATGTTGTGTTCGTCGCAATCCCTACGTAGTTCTCATGTGTTCCGATCGATCAAAAGACAGGGGTGTAAAGAAAAGGTCCTCGTCGAGTTTCTGTGTGCTAGAACTTGCGGCGAAAGGCGGAGAGGACGATTGAACGGAAAGCAAGATTTGGCGTCGGAAGGCTATAGGAGAAGACACAGACGTAACGCGGGTTATAAGTGCAGGTCAATTGAAGATATGAATGTGGGCGTTGATGGTCGGGTAATCGGTATCGGTCAGGTTGAGGTTGAGGTGCGGATGAGGAGGGGCAGATTTGCCGAATCAGCAGGAGCGAGCGTGACCGAGAGAAATTGGGGTAACTAATAGTTGGGATATTGGTACTGGATGGCCAAAGAGATATATGACTTTGGAGCTTCGCAGAGCGTGATCAGGCGGAAGAAGAAAAGGTTAAGGGGAGTCGAGGTGATGAGCCCAAGGTCGGAGTCTGAAGTTTCGCGCCGCCCAAAAGGGAAAGGAAACGGCCAGCTCGCTGGAACAACACACTACTCTGCAGCTGGTCCACGTATTTGCACCCACAACGCTGGGGATTGCTGCTACTTGACTTCTCGCCGCGTACCTGATCGATTATCTCTATGTGGTTATCACACTGTTTTCTCTTCCTTTCACAGACGCACCAACATATTTCACGGTTTCAACGCAAACCAGGCAGAAGGCCGAATACGTAATAAAACACAACTCTATTCCAGTGCTATATATGGGTATATGGTCCAAAGTTATCCTCCACCTCGTCCAATTCTACGCAGTAATCTGTTCAACCGCTCGTGGTACAGCGCCTCCACTCCACTTCGCGGTCCGATCATGGTCCGACGATTGAAGTAATGACTGCGCCATAGCTGTAAGGGTGGACGCATACCTGCCAGTGACTGATGGGATTTGGCTCTGTATCCAACTAATAATGCCTGCTCTTGTAATTAAAGTTGTACTGCCCTGGACCTGTGTTGAGCGGTACACCAAGTGCAAAATCTTCTTCTTCGCAGAGAAGCCAGCCCCTGGTGAATCGTAGAACGACAGGACTCTCTCAAAAACGTTCGCCCGGCGATATATCTCCATATCCTGATAAATGTTAGACAAGCGGGACAATCTAAGGAGGGCCATAGAGCATACCTGTTCCGTTCGAAGACCCTTGACAAGCAGATCCAATAACCATGCGGTTTCTTCAAAGTAGCCATCATCCAACTCAGGCTCGTGCAGCAGGATTTTGTCAATCCAATAAGACGGTATTTTTTCCACCTCCCAAGAAGGGGCTTTCTGAAGGAACTTATTTACCTTTCCATAGAGTTTATGCATCGGGTCCACGAGAACTGAAAGACAGCTGGCAGCACATTCTCCCACAATCCACGGCACGGGTGATTCAACCCCGATTTGTTTGACAGTCTCGAGGAATTCTCCAGTTAGGATGTAGGCGCCGCGCCATTCGGCATACTTGGATTCCTGCATTCATTAATTAGTCTAATAACGCTGAGACATACAGACAACGGGGTTATTACCTTGAGCTTCATCATGAATCGTGAAATGTTCGGAAGCGCCTGTCTCCGAACCTCTTCATGCTCAGAACACAGGCATAGTAAAAGCTCTGCTATTCGACCCTCCTCCAGCGACTCCGCTACCTCTTGTTGGTCCCATCTGTACAGCTCATTATGAGTAGTCCCCTCGGCCGGTAAAGAGCCAAAGATTTCTTCTAAATCCATGTTTTGCCATTCTTTTTTCGGGGCTGACGAGGGTTGTTTTCTTGGTTCAGAGCCTGGGTTCTGCTCCTCTTTTTCATCCTCTTCACATCCTTTCAAGGCCTTTTTGAAGCGTGATTTCAGCTTCCGATCCTCCGTAGCGTTGACTAATTCGTCCCGAGCCGCTTTCAGCCCTTCTAGACTCTCCCCGGTTGAATGAAGGTTCCTGAGCAATTTAACGATGAATTCGCTCACGTCTGTCTTGGCGCTATCATTTCCAGCTTTGAGTACGAAAGGCCATTGCTCAATAACAGCAGCCACTAGAGGACTCAGTAGCTCGGGCGTTTGGACCAAAGATCCGAGTAGATCTTGATAGTGAACAGGCTTCTTGGTCACTCGGCACGCACAATTATCGAAGAAGGCCAACTGGTGTTGAGATTCGGAGTCGGATGACCCAAAGCTAGACAGGACAGCCGAGAAGCTGGAGGAGCGAATGACCGAGTATTCTATCAGCACATTTGCGAGGAGCAAGTGGATCTCTTTGAAAGAACCTTCAGAGGACGTGTTTATCAAGACTTTCAAGATGGACGTAAACGCAGAAAATTGCATGGATCCTGTTATGATGTTAGAGATAAATGATGATAACTTGACACCAGGGACATTACCTGGCTGATTCCACCAGCGTAGGGATGCCGATTGCTGAGCAATTTTGAGAATGTTTTGTAATTGACTTATCAAGAGCTCTGTGCTATCCGCGTCGAAATCTCCTTCTTCTAGTCGTTTTAGGATATCAACGAGAACTAGGGAAACGTCAAAACCCTCTTCCAGAGCCGCATTTGTCAGAACCTCATAGAAGCAAGCAAGTAGCTCGGAGACCGCCTCCTGCTGCTGCAAGTCATCTTTAGCTGTTCTTCGAAACAAAGTTACAACGTCCTTCATCTGAGGACACCTATGACCAAACTCGACAATTAACTTGTCTGCGGCTTGGGTCCACAAATGCTGGCCGGCGCCATGATCGGCACGGAAGATCTTCAGGGTGTCGCGCAACTTATTGAAAGACATCGTCAGGACTCTAACCGCAAAGAGAGTGACAATCTCAGCATTCAAGTTAAAGCAGCGTGTCAGCACTTTCTGTGTAAGTGGCCGGGGGAGAATATTCTCGATGACCACTGAAACAGGTGGAGGCATGGCGGGCAGCTTATCCTTCCAACCACAATTGGCAGGAACCGGTAAGCTGACTGTAGAGAAGAGAACGGTTGACTCTGCCATCCACGAAGGTGTTGGTTTTGGATCCGCCATAAAGAGCGCTTTCTTGGTATAGTAATCAGCAATCAGCTCCGGCGCTGCTTTGAAGACAGCTAGCAAAAGCGCAATCTGGAGACTATCGGATTCCGGACGGAGGACCTGAATGAGGTAAGACAGCGTGCCATTGCGGACAGGTACTGATTCCCGGTACTTGTCCACGTAGACTGCGGAGTCAAGCCCTAAATCAATTGAAGCATCGTCTTCAATTGGGAGCGATTCTGGATCACTGTTGACGGGGTACCATCCTGTTTGAGGCAGCAAAACGCCATGCTCAGTCTTGGTGCAAACAGTCAACAAGATCTTATGCGCCTCATCGGCGAGAGACAAGCCGGTCGTGTTTTCCTGCTCGGATTCACGGTCATAACCGTAAAGGGTGACCAGTCTCTCAAGGTTCCATCGACTGAAGAATTTGGTCTTGGTGTTGCGGGAGAGGGAGCTATCTTGGATTACATCTCTTTCAATCGCCTTGACGATGTCGATGACAATTTCACGCGGGTCCTTTCTTAGATGTTCAAGAAAAGCTCTTACAACCTTCTGCTGCTCAATGATATCGGTCTTGTTGGCAGTGTTCTGAAATTTCAAGTTTGCAAGAACATATCGCTGAGCGTTCCGCCTCAGAGTAGACGCATTAGGATCATCAGCGTTTTCTTCCAGTTGCGCTTTGTTCGGTGTCAGAAACACGTCCATGCGCTTAAAAGTAATGTGACGCGCGGTATAGAGCTGCCGGGCGACAGCACCGCCGTCGAAACTGACGATCTCCGTCAAGAGTCGGAGACAAGGGGAGATCAGATGCTCTTTAGATTTGTTCGCAGTGAGGCCACGGTTGAAAAGCCGCAGCTGGTCCTTCTGCAGCAAATACTTGCACAGAGCAATACCAAATTCCCGAAAATCCAGATTGCTGGAAACAGTCTTCAGGAAGATTGCGAGAACAGAGGGCACAGAAGTAAGTAATGATTCATTATTACTGCTGTCTGCGAAGTTCCACGTCTGGATGATCTCCGGAAAGCAGATTGCTTCTTCTGTGTTGCGGGTGGTTTGCGTGTCGCAGTACGCCTTAAGTATGCGGAACTTTTTGGCTTTCTCGCCTTCATGGTTAGTCTGTCCTATTGACGTGAGAAACTCTTTGAATCGCCTTATGCCTATATTTAAGACGGTCAGTCTGGTCTACCATCCCATAAAAAACTCGAAGGTATATTCACCTTGCTTTGATTCTACAACGTTTTGTTGGAAGACTAGAAGCGATCGTAGCTGCGTATGTGACGTTATGGCAGGGGAGTCTGCAGCATCTTGCGAGGTGTCAATCTTCCTTCGCTTAGCAGTATGGAACCCATCATCATTATTAGACATTGTGAACTTGAAAATGCGATAAACTGATATGGCTTAACCAGTCCAGATAATTTGGGATCGGCGGAGCAAAAATCTAATATTCTGAGTTAGGCTATCGGCCAGTGCCGCTTTACGGCACCGTACCTCCCGTATCGGAAATGTGGACTAACGATATTCCATCCTGGCCGTCACAGAGATGCGAACTCGCCAACATTGAGGTAACTCTCAACCAGGCCGTCCACCCGTGTTTTATTATGTATATTGTGGATGTATACCTATCTTTACTAAGTATTAATAAAACTCTAAGAAAATGTAACAAGTCAACAGATACTTGTACGTAGGCTCTGAATGCCGACATCTAGGCCGTAAATATATGAAGAATTTTTTCTAATAGGTCTTCATGGTCTAGAATATTCATGTTCCTAGGTACGATAACTTTCACCTGGATTTTTAGGAAATGGCCCCTTAATACAAGGTTCTTAATACGCACCGCAGAGCGTACACGGTTTGTGGTCACGTGAGATTGGCGCTCTATTATCTGTCGGCCTCTCTTGATCTGTTCAACGATTCCTTCTTGCCTATGGCAGAAGATCCATCTCTTCACCTTCCGCTTGCAGTACTACAAAATCATCCATATAAATATCCTCTTATTTACTTATTGATATTCTCAACTTGAACCCCTTATTCATATTTGATTTGATTTGATTTGATTTTATTATTTAACGTCACTCGGCGGATCACGGGGCCCACGTGATCTGCGGCCTCCCAGGGGGCATCTGGACGTGCTGTCTAAATAGAACTCCCTAAAACTAGCTAGATACAGGTTTGGAGCAGCAACTATGGACAATATATGTTGGAAATGAGCGGAAGAAGCATCCGGCGCTACCCTGGCCAGGTCTTCGAGGGCAGATGCCCGTTTTGACTACCTATAGATTGGGGGGGAGGGGCCGTACCCTTTATCCAGATAGATGTGTGGACTGTCGCACTATCAAGCGCTCCGGCGGGCCCAGTTCG
>NW_027396167.1:36137-54139 GCF_047715535.1 Aspergillus foveolatus | reverse complement strand
TGCTACAGAAGAGTGTATCAGAAACATCATGAGAGTCCATTGTTAATAAGTGGAGCGACGTGGTGCAATAGGGGAGTTAAGTAGGTAGTGCATCCATGTAAGAAGTGAGCCCGCGTCAATGTAAACAATCACGACCGAAATAGGAAAGCTGACTAACAGAAAATAGTATCACGTGCTAGCAAATTTGGTTAAGGCCATTACCCCCCCATCCTGGGAGGCCGCAGACCACGTGGGCCCAGTGATCCGCCGAGTGACGTTAACTAATAAAACCAAACCAAAACCCTCATTATATTGTATAGAGAGAGATTGTAGAAGATATCTATCGTCAACAAGATAGACAATTAATCGTCATATGGCGTCCGATCCTTAGTAGGCTACGTTCTTGTAGTTGATACAGCTTCCTTCTGTCCTTTCCCCTTTGAGCACCCACAATACTAGCCAACTGTAGTTCGGCCGGGCGATTCATCTTGCGAAGATGGCCCTACACACGTCGGACTAAACCCGGGCCAGATCCTGAATTTGTAGACAGTTGAAATCCGGACGGCGCCATCAGCCCCAATGGTTCTTTTCAGTAGTCAAAAAGTCTCGCCGAGTAACGATCGATTGTCTCAGAACTGCCGCTCCTTGCCAAAGAGCCCCCTTCTGAAAGAGTTGCCGTTGTCAGTTGTTATTCGCTCGAATTTAGAAGGTTGGTGAGGCTGGGAATGTTGGCCGGAGAAATTCGGCGAAGGGCGCACCTCGCAATCGTTTTACGGTGTCGCTTATGAGGGAGACCTCCGATGCCGGCCATTCAAGTCCACCCGTTGTGTTCGAAAGGCTGATCTGCCGTGAATAACCGTCACACCAAAGCATAATAAATAGACAACACGAGACGTCAACGTACGTGGCTGAATTAATGGTGCTTGGCACAAGCTTAAGATCGAGTCATGCCTTCGAGAAAAGCTGAGGATACCAAACCCCTCCTGGCAGCTTGCGCTTGACGGCCAAGATGGCATCGCAACGAACTTCTGATATTTTGATCATTGGCGGAGGCATTGTCGGCTCTGCATAGGGCTACTTTCTGTCCTCTGACGACTCAATGAAAGTGACGATTGTTGACCGTGCCTTTGAACGATTCACTGGCTCGACTGGCTGCGCCCCGGGGTTTGTCGGCCAATTCAACGAGTCGGAAGTCTTGACTCGTCTTGCGATTGACAGTGTCGGGGAGTACTTGAAGATCCCCGGCGGCTTTGATCCGGTCGGAGGGCTGGAAGTCGCTACAAGCGAGGCAGGTGTCGAGAAACTCCAGTGGAGGCTCGAAGCCGCTAAAGAACAAGGCCTCAAAGCGGAGATTATCTCCCCTGAACAGGCTGCAGAGTTAGCACCCGACATAATCAAACCAGACAATGTCCTCGCGCTCCATTTCCCCGTGGATGGAACTGCAGACGGTGAAACAATTGCTGCTTACTTTCAATCCGGGCCTCGCACAAGAGGCATAGAGTTCCTCGAGGCGGAGGTTACCAAAATCTGTCGAAGCAATGAGATTGAGGGAGCGGTAACAACCAAGAACCGTCGACCTTAGCTTCTGTGGCGTGTCTGTCATTCAATTGCATTTAGTTGTCTGAATTTGCGCTGCTCTGGCCTTCTCGTCGGTATTCCTTTATATATCCCCCTCCTAGAGAGCCCCTTTCCTTTCCCTATTTTTCCTACTGGCAGAGCGGTTGAATCTCCACCACGGTTAAGCGAACTCTCACATCGGATCGACAATCGCACTGCACTGTGTTTGGAGCCTCTTTCTTGGTACCCTTTACACTCCAATGTGCTCTATACCGGCTAACCTGGTCTAGGCACCGCGGCACAAGAATGCGAAACCAGCAGCACTGTTGACCAGGAAAGCGGCAACCATGTCGCCCGCGTCATAAGCCCAGAGCAACTGAGCGCATTTAGAGGATGCGCAACGCTCACTGGAGACATCTCCATAGAGCACGAGTACAGCGGCGACTTCATTCTAAACGGTGTACCCAAGTTGAAAGGCACTATTTCGACGCCTGATGTTGAGGAGCTGGAGCTGGGCCGCATCGAGCTGCGTGATCTCGTGGAAACCGAAAATATCTATCTTCTTAATATCACCGACGATGTTTTCCTGCAGAGCCTCGTGCGCGCTGGTGACATTGAGCTCTTCTAGGCTGCGGATGGCGGAGAGGTGGATTTGGGATCGTTGGTTGAGGCGAACAATATTTATATTCGGGGGAATTGGACAAGGTGAGTGGCTTTTCGATAAAGGTTTAGCAGGTACTGACAGTGCTGTCTAGTACCAAACTCGAATATCTCAAAACAATCATCAAAGATATCCGGTTCTGCGGCGGACAGTGGTGTGGGCGTGTTTATGACGAGAATGAGCGAGAACTACCCTATCTCGAGATTGATTTAACATCTCTGGAGAAGGCGGATTTACTTTGATCTGCAGGGAAAAATCAAGAGGTTGGTCATGCATCCTTGAACGTCCGGGTCCTCTCTAAGAGCTCAGTACATCCGTGCCCAGTCTGGAAGTGGTGGAATACATCGAGCTAACCGAACTTGTCCACTCACAGGGCAGGGCCTGCGGATGAGCATAACTGAAGGCGGCGAGTTCCTCTATTTCGATGCCCCCAAGCTCCACACCCTAAACGGGTTTCTGCAGGTATATGGTGGCATCAACAGGTACCATCCTCTTTCCCTCTGTGTGCCAGATCCACGGTGAATTGAGATGTCTGACATTCCGGCAGCCTGAGCCTTGGAGCGCTTGGTGAAACAACTGTGGGTTCAACGCAAGAGGTCCTCCCAAGGTGTACTCGACTATCCAAACCGAAAGCCAGTTTTACCTTTGGGCCGTCCTAGACAGGTTCGTGTCGCGATCCATCTCTGTATTATATAGGCTATGGCTAATCAGAACCAGCATCTACCTGCCTAAGATGGTTGATCTTGGCTCGGTCGACGTGTCCTTTTATCATACCCTGTAACGATACGCTGTACCAGCTGTGGGAGATGCAGCCAAGCTCTGGCAGCCAGTGGGAGGATTATAATACCTGTCTTAATTATGATTATCCGCAGGAGGTGGGTGAGGAGGATAATGACGGGCCTGATGACGACGATAATGACACTGACACCGCTCGAGATGAAGACAGCGGCAATGATACCAATGTCACCCGAGAAGGGAACCCTGACAATGCAGGAGATATCAACAGCAACAACACAAGCAATGAAGATGGCACAAGTGACTCCCCTGCAGCGGACTCTGATACTCAGAGTACCAATACGAGCTCTGAGTCTGACAACTCCAACGGTGACGAGATGAATGATTCTGGGAATGCAGCCGGTGCAATATGTCTGCCTGCTACTGGTGGCGTGGGGTTCATGGTGATCGCTATCATATCCGTTTCTTTGTATTAGTTTTTTTTTAACCTTCCAACCTACTAGACAGGCGTTTGACTGGATGTGATGCTTGTGATAATAGCTATAAGACTGGTTTTGCCGAGCGTTAGCATTGTTAATGTATCAAACTGACACACTTCATGCCGTGATGCATCGAGAGGAATAGTCGTACTTGTACCCTTTCAACATCTGAGACACCTCTGATAACCGCTTTTACACTCCCTTTCAGGTTTCAAGTCACATATATTTGCTACTGCGAACCCCAGCTTACTCAAACCAAACAAACCCAGCCAGTCAACCGAGTATATACATCAACTGACTGAACCAAACAATGAATAATTACTGCACGTGCGCCAACATTGCCAATTGGCAGATATATATCAGCAGCGACAGGACTAAAGTATATTTTCCCACAGTCCCCAGGACAGCCGGCTTGGCTGGAACATTGACTCCCCTACGTGCTCCTGCTCTACCACTAGCTCTTAGTAGCAGAGAAGTTGTTTCCAGATAGCAATGTACTTATCACAGGACTTCTAGTTCTGCAGCTTGTTGAAGGGCTCCTGCGACGTCTCCCCACGCCGGAAGATACTGAGTAGTTTGGCATCCCGACGGGCTGGCGGCCCTCCATATTCTGGCCATGTACCATGGTAGGCATTGTCTTCTGCAGCAGCCCGCCAGCGCTCACGTAAGTCAGAAACAGGATCGGCTCGTTCTTCTCTTCTTTGACAGCTAGTGGCTGTCTCGAAGCTCGCTGAGCTGCAGGCCCTGCAGATGATCATGAGCCACGGGGTCACGTGGAACAGGTGATTAACGGCATCTAGTTACGTGTGCACGACCGGCGCGATGAAGACCTATACCTCTTGCAGGGTTGCGGTGACGAGGATTCGGGAAATAGTACGAGGCGGGCGGTATGTCATCATTTTGTTTTCAATGACAGTAGTGATGACAACAGTGCTGTATCAATTGTGGTGGTACTGGTAAGGGCCAACAACGGACTTTTGGTATTCAGTACTGATTGTTCCTCAGCAGTTCGAAGACCGAGTATGTTGAACTAGGGCTACCTAACGACTGACTCTTCCCCAATTTTCTAAGATTAGGATTGTTGGCGGCAATATTTCGGGCCAAAGACGAGACTGCAACGTTTACTAGCTGGGTTTAAAGTCGGTGCTGCTACGGAGGGTTTGGATCGTCAAGTTCACCTTAGGGCTTTCGTTCACTCGTCACTGTATCAAGCCATAGAGGGCAAAATCAATCGCATATTCTGACCTGGAGAAGAATTGTATAACCTCCAGGCCTTACCCTCTACCTCAGCATTACAAGCGCCGCACCCGCGAGCATCGAGCCCACCGCGCTGACAAAACCCCTAGTGCCAAAGCCCCAGAAAGCTTCTCCACCGTAACCTCCAACCGCAGCATTCGTCTCTTCAGCCGCATCTGCCTCATCTTTGGTCTCTAAGTCGTCGTCGTTATTGCCTGCCAGATCAGTCGGCTTATGCAACAGCATCAATGGTCTCACTTGCGACCACCCCGTAATTTCTGGCGTCTCGTCGGAGCTGTAAGTCGTCCTCGAGACCGTCCAAGTATTGGTTCCTGTTCCGATAGTGTGTTCACCTGTTAGGGCGCCTGTAGCCTCCCAGTAACTCTCACAGGCTGTTGACACCTTATAGGAAGGCAGTGAGGATGAGCAGACGTAGCCTGGGAGCATTGTCATCGAGCTAGTTATTAGGTCAGATTTGGAGTCTAGAAATCTTCAATTGCACTCAAAGTAGGGAAAGGACATAGAAGAGAAGAAAATGAGAGTACCTAGGACAGCACGCAACAGCAGTCTCATCCGCATCGAGCAGCAGAGCAATCGCCTCGTTGAGTTCGATCGGCGAATCATCAGCGAAATCGATCTCCTCCAGGTTGTCCTCAAAGGAGGCAGTGAACCACCCTGACTTGGAAGCCGTTGCTGTACCTTTTCTAGAAGCTACACCAACGGTTTTCCACCCATCTGGACAAGACATAGCAGGAGAATAGAACGGGTCGGGGTGGATATCGAGGCCTATTGTGTTCCTCGCAGAAGACAGAGCGGCTGGTGCGTTCGAATCCGTTGGAGAGGGGAGGCACGCAAAGGGCGAGGGCGAGCACTGCTCGTTGAGAAGGATCCATCCTGGCTCCTCAGTGTATGCGAGAGCGACATTGCTCAAGCAGGAGTCGGGCAGGGACCAGGAGGTTGTTAATGGGCCCCAGTTGGTGAGTGTCCAGGAGAGGGTGGCGGTTGCGGTCGGCATGGTCGTTAGGGCTGTACCTGCGCAGATGATTAAGGACAGGCGGACACCGCAAAGCTCCTGCCCTGGACCACAGGAAATGCTGGAGATTTTATAAGCCATTTTCTGACCCAATGGCTGGGAAATGTTCTAAAATGAGGCCAAGGGAAAATACGAGGTGGGCACCAATTAGCCCTATGGCACGGGCCTGGTCTAGTGCCGAAGGCTGAGGTCTGTAAAATTATTTCGTCCGCGACAAAGAATGATCCATGAGGCTGAACAGCGATATGCAGTGCGGCCCTGGAACAGTTGGATCGTCATGCGGTAAGAGTACTTCAGTCGGCGATCTTGTTGCTACGCCCGGCCTAACCTAGGGTAAGCTCCCTTGCCGCTTCAGCCACGGCAGAAGCACACTCAACACTGTTCCCATCGGAAATCGTAACTTGACGTGACTCACCATTTTTGAGTGACAGTGAGACGGGCTATCGCCGTAGCAAAGAGAAGCTTTGTGTTCTGGAGCGTGAACACAGGACTTGAGCCGACGAGGTAACCTTACAGTGTTAGTTCACGCGGTAGGCCGGGGGTCCACATCTATTATGGATAGCTTGTAACGTCTTGGGACAAGCCTTCTTTGGAGGTAGGGATGACAACCCCCACCGCACCGCACCACTGCAGTGGTGCGGTGCGGTGGGGGTTGAGAAAGCTATAGTCCGCGAAAACCGCGCGGGTTTGCGGACCACCGCGCGGGTTCTACTGTCAGGAATATAGATATTCTGTGTATAGTACAGACCAATTACATTTATTCTATACAGACTATAGAACCCAGAAATATAGATTAGCTACAAAGTCTATCATGGCCCTATGGCGAAACCTTCGGGAGGATGAGAATGATCTCTCATTCATGTTAGTTGGGGAGCCTTTAACTAGTTAACGTATCCCGTAAGCGAGTGGGAAATGTAAGTGAGCGGGCCACCTCCGCTACCGATTCCATGTATACGCAACATTTTTGACACTTTATCGACCAATATAATTGCATTTCTTTATATAATTAAGTTGAAATTCGATTAGGACATTGCAATCGCCTATGTCTCTATATTATGACAATCACTGCACCGCGGTGGCGCTCGTACGCGTGGCCTAACTGCAGAAAGTGCTGGATCTATAGACATACCACCCTGGGCTTCATCAATCTCATTCTCATGCTGGAATTGCTCTAGGCCCTCCTGAATAGTTAGGCCCCCTACAGCAGCCAGCTGCCTAGTAGAGCGCTTCCTTTTTTGGAACTGCTTCTTGTTAGAAGCACGTAAATCATGTAGTTCTTTGCGTGCAAGGATAAGCTCATTAAGGTGCAATTCATGACCTCATGACCTTTGATAAGCTTGTCTAAGCGTGTCTCCAGTAAAGATGAAGGGCTTTTCGTACAAGCACTTAGTGTTTTCCTCATTACCAACGCTTGCTTTTCTAGCTGCCTTGTTGTATAGGGGGTTTTAGGTGTTGAATTGGTCGACCGACTGCCTGGTGGTGTGGGGGCCTTTTGCTTGAAATTAAGCCGACTAAGAACCCTATCTGGGTCAAATGGAACAAGGCCTGCACCTGCAAAGCTATTTTGAATAGTTTCTGCTTGAAATGTACTCTTGCGAGCTTGCAGAAAGGGCTCCAGAAAGTCAAGTTTGTCAATACGATTGATCCCTAGGCGCATTTGCTTTTCAACTAAGCTCCCGTACGCCCGTTTTAGAGGTGCAAAACAGCCTATATCCAAAGGCTGGAGCTCGTGGAAAGAAAGCGCAGGCGTGCAGATAGGTATAATATCATTCTCACTGCATATCTGGTCAAATTGAGGTGTAAGATGGCTGCCATGACCATCAAGAACTAGGAGACGGTATCTCCCAGTTGTACGGCCTGTAGTAGCAGGAATAAAGAGATTTCTAAGCCAATGAAGGCCTATCTCATCCGTAGTCCATCCATTAGGACTGATTTCGATTCCCCAGTCAGGTGGGGGATTCGGATTTTGATACCTACCTTCTATATGGACTCTCCCTTTAAAAATAATGTATGGAGGAAGTGCCCAGCCAGTCGAGTTGATACATTCAATAGAAGTAACCCATTCTCGATTATCTGGCTGTACAAGAGGTGCCTTTCCATAGTAATCAGCTCGAGTAACTACTTGAGTAGTAGCTACTAGGCCCATCGCAAAGCCAGTCTCATCATAGTTGTAGATATCCTCCATTGTAATCCCGTGCTGCATTATAGTAATTTGCACGCGATCAAACCACTCCTTGATGGTCTTAGGGTTCTCACATTTAGAGCGTCGATAATCGTATCCTCGAGTATAGCAAGTCTTTAGTTCATCCTTGCGTTCAATAAAGTTGTATACACATTTTTCTCCGACTTGTTGGATTGGTGTAGTACCACGTTGAGCAAGCAGAATATCAGCCATTTCTCGTACATGTGAGTGTCTTGGAGGCGCTCCACGTCGATCTAATGATAGTCAACCCGCACCGCACCGGGAAAGAGATCCGTCGGCATGCAAGTCCGGGAAGTCGGAAGTCTTGACGTATGATTGGGAAAGGCTGTTAAAGGGAGGAGGAAGATATCTGCGCTTCTATCTCATGTTCTTTCTCTAAGCTTGTGATACTCGTTTATGCAGGACAGCCAGTTGAAAATAATACTGCCTACGCCCGTTACAATTTTATTACAGATCTACCAGAGAGCAAATGTTGTATAAATATCATGATTATCATGGACTGGTTAACCAAAGGTGTGATACTAGAAGGAATGTCAGAGATTAACTCTGAGAGCATGGCCTGGGCCCTTGTACAAGTACTTTTAAGCAAATATAGGCCCCCAAAGGCTATTACCTTGGACAGGGGAAGCCAGTTTACAAGTAATATATAGGCTTGTATATGTACTCTAACAGGGATTAACTACTGGCTATCTACAGCCTATCACCCCCAGATTAATAGATTAACAGAGAGGATGAACAGTACAGTAGAAACCTACCTCTGTATTTATACCTGCTACGACCAGAGGGACTAGAACAGGTTACTCCCACTTGCAGAGCTAGCAATTAATAGTTATAGATCAACAGCAACAACGGTCAGCCCCTTCTACCTAAGCATGGATATAACCTCAGCCTATTTACCCCTACTGAGTAGGTGGAGCAACTAGCTAAAGAGCCAGCTAAGAGCCCTATCTAGAGAGGGGAAGCCATTATACTGAAAGTTAAGGAAGCCCTAGACTGGGCTCAAGCTTCCATGGCCTATTCCTAACAAAATATAGAGAATCAGGCTAATAGATACAGGAGCCCAGCCACAAACTACCAAGTAGGAGATAAAGTCTGGCTGAGTCTGGAGAATATCTGTACAGACTGACCCAGCAAGAAACTAGACTAGAAGAATGCCAAGTACAAGGTTATAGGCCTGATAGGCAGCCATGCTGTATAAGTGAATATACCCCCAGGGATCTATCCAGTCTTCCATGTGGACCTGCTTTGGCTGGCTTCATCAGACCCACAGTCACAGGCTATGGCCTGGGCCTTGGTTATCGGCAATGCCCTCAACCAAAGGTCTAAACAAGGTTACATCTGTCTGAACCACGGTTCCGAAAAGTCAAAAGTGTTGACGTATGTCCAGAAAGGTCGATAAGAGGGAGGAGAGAGGGTACATGTTTCTGTCTTTTATTTGTTTCTCTAAGCTTGTGATATTCGTGAATACAGGACAGCTAGTTGAAAACAATACTACCTATGCCCGTTACACCCACTCCCTTCCCAGAGGACCAATAATACCCAACCTCCAAGCATCATGGTAGATGGCGAGGAGGAATATATAGTAGAGAGAATCCTAGACAAATAACACAGGGGATATGGGAGAGGTCACTGGCTAGAATACTTGGTGAAATGGCTAGGATATGCCCAACCAACCTGGGAAGCTGCTACCACTTTGGATGAAGCATGCGCTCTGAATAAGTGGCTGGATTGTACAAAGCAATATAGACTTCAGGATGGCTCGCTGAACAGAGACACATACATGAAGGCTAAGGTAACATGACCTACCCCTGTGTCCCTACACTTCCTACATGGAGGGAGGGGGGTTACTGTTATAGGTCCTTGCCTATACAAGGACCTTAGACCTTAGTGACTCGGCCAAGGCCTACGTTGTCCTGAAAGCAGTGAGCCGCCTGTAAGACTTGCTCATGACAGCAATCCCTTTTTCCTTTCTCCTTTCCAGCGATTCCTCCTTGTACGTACGGCACGTCTAGATAGGAAGATCTATCAAAATACGTCCCATTACAACAGTAACAGATATAGCTAGGTTTGGATTATTTGTCTATCCACAGAATATCTATATCCGCATTGCAGATACCTTCTACTATCCATATCATATTGCTGCGGATATTTGGATATCAGATCACATCTATAGCCGCGGATATGCGGGTTTGGATATGCGGGTTTGGATATGCAGATTTGGATATATCGCGGATGTAGCCGCAGCCTGCTTAAGACTTGACCATTTTCGCGCCCGACTGGTCCGATCATTTCCTTCGCCCTCGAGCCATCGCGTATATCCATCTATGCGCCCTTGGGCGATCATTCGACCCAGGCCCGGATGGGCTTCCCCGAATCCGTTGAAGACGGCAAATCCTTAGATTATTATTGGCAACGCCACAACTAGTGTTGCGCAACCGACCACCAATAAGCACTTCGCCGAAATCTTGTCTCTGTTTTTTTCCTTCTGTTGCTGCTGGCCTGGCCAGAGCAAGATAATCTCATTTGTTGCCTTGTCAAAGCTGCCTCAGTCCCGCGTACCCCGGCGGCCACTTTCAGCGCATTGCATTCAACGAGGGGTAACCATCTTGATGGCATTTACAACTCTTATCAGCTGCCATACAGGGATCAAGGCACCGAAAGTATCCGGCTTCTTAAAGGAAACAACAAGTCGTCGGGACCGCTCGATCCGACAATTGAAACCCCTTTCGCATTGAGGAGTTTCGATAACACTTCGCACCATGACGTCACAGTCTGGCCACGGGCTGTTACGGGCTCTTACTCCATTTCCATCCGATCATCCCTTCAAAGCGTCGCAGGCTGTCCCCCGACGGGCGAAACGGTCAAATGCTTGCGCAGCATGTAGGGCGCGGAAGTCCAAAGTATGTGGCCAACTTCTTGACTATGCACTTCCTTTTTAAAATCGAACGTTGGCAGTGCGCCGGATCCTAGCCCTGTGATAAATGCGTTGAAACTGGGAGCAGCTGCGTGTTTGCGGTCACACTGGACAGACGCTGAAAATATGCAGAGAGACTTGCAGAGCAAAAGCTTAACAAATACAGCAACTATTAGACAAGATTATTGTGGCGTTGATATAGGCGATAGCGGGCAGCTCCGTTCCCTGATTTCAACAGCAAAAGAGCTTCGCTTACGGCAAGCAAATGAGGATGCTAGTACTAAGACGCTGCGCAGGTTTGCGGACGCAAGATTCTTGGAGATATTCGCGGGCTAACTTCTTTCTGTCAGGCCTCGACATGGAGAATGCTGAAAGACAAGGACGGTCTTGGAAGCCACCTCGTCAGATATGGGCTGCGGTAAGTGAACCACTTAGCGTGCTGTTACACCCTGTATTAGAACACACCCGTACACAACCCTGCAGAACGATACTGACAAGCTATAATTGTGATCAGGAGACCAAAGAGCTATTTCGAACGGACGGTAGAACTCCAGTTTGGTTGGAGAAGATGCTGGAATTCCAGTACCCGAGGAATGACATTATTAGACGCGACACCCCTAGAGCAGGAGACGTACAGCTCGATAACAATAGAAGATTAGGAGTGAATATGGAGCGTAAAGAAGATATTCTATACACTACACAACGGGAGAGCATGATGCAAATGAGCTTGTAGCAGAAATAGACGCGGCCACCAACGAAAATGTTATGCCTATCCCAGACAATGCTGCGATGGACATTATGGATGAATATTCGCCAGATGAGAGGCCAGCCCGAATTGGCAAGCCTATTGAAAAGGGCCTAAGCAATGAGAGTTATATTGGAGTCAATCGTAGATGCGGCCGATTCTCGTACCATAACTTTCGTTTCGGACCGTCCGTCGTCAAAACTCAAGTGCAAAACAAAGTGTCCATGCTAGTGAGTAGCTCGAAATGCTCCCACCCACGCTTCGTATTCGCCCCGCGGAGCCAATAACCTCCTGCTCCATTCTTCACAGTAATCGCAAACGGACTGGGGAATGACACGAACGTCGGAGAAACATTCGCGTTCACAAAGACAACCGATGGCCCGTGGCCTTCATCATAGGCATGACCTTCGTAAACAGCGCCGGAAAAATCGAGGCTTGTATATTCAAAAGTTGTCCACGGACTGACCATCGCGCTGCCCCATTGAATGCTGCCACGGATATCGCGCATTGCCGGGGCTAGAGCTTTATCCTCTAGTAGGCGAAGTTCATGTTTGACCACAGCCGGTTGGCGATACTGCATTGTTGCGAGGCGGATTCGCGCAGCAACTCTAGCGATCGAGTGTGTTTGCAGCTCATGCTCGGAGAAGAGGCAGAGCAGCAGAATAACAGTATTATGAGCATAGTATGTGTCCGGCTCCAGGGCTTCGAGTAGGCTCCGGTAGTTGATCGGCCCTATGTAATCCACTGGTTTGTTGCTAGTTCCCCTGGCCCCGTACACCAGCCTCAAATATAGAGCAGCGATGATGTCGTTCCGTGTTAGTTGCACCCCCTGGAACTCGCTGCTGCTGCATTGCAATTCCTTCTGCGCCCGGGACCGAACCTCATCAACCCACGACCCGGGCAAATAGACAAGCCTGTCCGTGAGCTTCTGCGCCAGGCCAACTGATGTCAATAACATCTCCAATGTGAATTTCAATTTCAATTTCAGCGCAGTCAAATGACTACTGACAAACGTGTCCGGGTTAGAGTTTCCTTGCACAAGTGTCTCTGCTGCTTGCTTTTCTCGGTTATCCCGCACAAGGTCCGACATGCGTCCACCTGTCGCATCCGGTGGAAGAATAAACTTTGGAATGGGTTTATTCGACAGAAGATCACAAAAGTAGCGGATGATGTCATATAAACCCTTGCCGTCGCATAGGCCATGGCAGACGCTAAACCAGAGGAGTGTGGCATCATTCAAGTTCGTTACGCGCAGCTTGGATATTGTCATCGAAGTTGATGCCACCCCAAACTCGAATTTTCTGTCGAAACCAGAAGAATCCTCGAGCAGAACCGACGGGCTGCTAGTCGACCCGCTCCAGGAAAATGGAAGAAATGTTGCAAGGTCCTCGGCCACTTTTCTAGACTCAAAGTCGACCGTCGAACCGCACTGGAACCTGCGGGTGTCGAACTATATGTATGGTCAGGACAGCTAGCCGGACATAAATAGGATAGTTCTTACCATGCTAAGAAGTTTACCCCCAAGGACTGGCCATAGCTCAACCAGCTGGGCATACTTGCTGCGCAAAACAGACGCATCCAGGGTGTCATTCACGACTAGCCCGACTTTGACCTGCATCGGCAACGCAATTGAGCTGCGGCATGAATATTTCTGTTCAGAAGGCGTCATTTTGTCTTTGAATAATGCGAAAACAGGATGAAGTGTTTGACCACCATATTTCACGGCTACCCCGGCGCTGCCTTATAACCTTTTCTCTTATTCATTGGGAGCGACGAGGTGATCATTCTCTCAATCTTGGCAGCCAATATGTCTATCCAGGTTGTGCCTGAGGAAGTTCGGCGATGTGTCAACACCGACACCGATTTTAATTACTCCGAACCCCGCCTTACCTAAGTTTTAAGTAACAGTTTCCTATATTCGTTTTTTTTGTGTAATCACATTGCTGAGGACCAATAAGTTTGTTGATGGGTCTGAGCATCGTCCCTGGCCTGTTCCCACTGCCAAGAGCTTCACTGCCCGAAATATATGTAATGCCCGCCTCCCCTCCAATTATTATCCTACTACTTTGCAGAGATAAACTCAAAAGCCATTGCTTATTCCTTGGCACAGCCTAGGCTGCGGCAGGATCCGCAAGATCCTTGGAGTTACTACAATCCGCTCCGCAACCTGCGGATTGTCATTAGGATCCTCTGGATTTTTGCGGAGCTCTAATGGATCATAAGCATAGCAAACATGCCAAGTTTAGTTGCCTATTTGAGCATGCATTATTTATTGAGTTCTGCTGGTATTTATTGTTATTTGTTGGTATTTGGCTTGAAATGCATATTTGATGATGAGTAGTTCTTTGTCAATCTTACTTTGAATACTATCAAGAAATACACTATTTTGCAAGCTCAAATCCCTCAGGTAGTTTTGGAAGCTTCCAAACTCGCCCAGGTCTTCTCTGTGTACCCTCTGCTGGCATTTCAGGAAGATCATCATCATTATCAACAGCCTCTGCAGGGCGCTTTCTACCTGGTTTACGCTGACTCTGTCTGTATAGGGGTAGATAGGTCTCTGGGCTCTCAACGTCTGTAACGGGCGTAGGCAGTATTATTTTCACCAGGCTGTCCTGTATAAACGAGTATCACAAGCTTAGAGAAGGAAACAAAAGATAGAAGCGCCAATACCCTCCTCCTCCCTTTTATCAACCTTTTCCGGTTGTACGTCAAGACTTTTTCGGATCTGTATGCCGATGGATCTCTTTATCGAAGCTGCGCGCTGCAATTCCGAGGTTGTATACCAATGTTGCAGAAACCTTATTTAGATCTCTGGAATTATTCCTGGTTGAGGGCATGGCCGACAACCAAAATCCAGGCCATAGCCTGTGACAACCTCTGATCCTCATCTAACATCCTCATCTGCTGTGTGTCCTCCGGACCAGGTAGTTCACCCTCCTCTTCACGATCACTAATTGGCTCAAGAGTTTCAAGCTGAATGACTGGCTTTCTGGCTTGGTCAAGGAGAGCAGCCTCTCCAGCAGAGAGATACTCTTTGACTACCTCAATCTCTTTCTGCTCAATTTAAAGGTTGTTCCGAACTGGTGGAGCATCAGATCCCGGAATGTTCCAGGTTTAAGATGGCCACGGCGATAGTGACATATATCACAGGCACAATTAAATAGCCGCTCTACACCTGCACCACTAGCAGGCATGGAGAGAATATCCCGGGCCATTGCAGCTAGAATAGGAAACTCGTCCTCATTCTCTCACCGGTATACCCGAGGCTTCTGCTTCTCAATTCCTCTCGCGATATATCGTGCAATCTCATCATCCCGAGGCTCCAGGTTCTCTTCATATGGCTGGTTGTGGGAAACATAAGCTGCATCTAGATCACATTTATCAAGAAGAAGCTCTTCAAGATGATTCTTTGATGATATAGGATCTGCCTCTTTCTGAAGCTGCTCTTTATATTGACGAAACTCTCGCTCAAGGACGTCACGATAGCACGCCACATAATCAATATTCCCTTGCCAGTCTGTTGAGGCAAAGTAGCAAAGCTTCTTTGAAGGACACAGGATTGTTGCAAGTGCGTAGATGTCACCATATGTCTTGTAATCAGTTACCATATAGTATTTTGTGAGCTTCTTCTTTGCTGCCTGGAGAGCCTGGAGCATCTGCTTCTTCCAGATCACACCTTCATTGTTTAATTTAGCTTCAGCATCATCAAGATGAGAGAAAAGCTTGTTATAGATACTAAAGATATCATGGGCAGTAATATCTCGAGTCCTTAATAATATCATAGTAAAGTCAAAGAAAGACTTTGAGAAGAAGAAGATAGTCAATCTGCCGCCATTGTTCTGGATCTAGTTGAAATAGAGGTACTGATGATCCGTACAACAGCGGCTATAGACTGACTGGAGTCTTTTAGCACGATTGAGCACCAAGAATGTTGAATTCCAGCGGGTTCGAACATCTTGAATTGGAATCAGTCGAGCCTCTTTGTCTTGTAGGACCAAAAATGCCTCCCGTTGCTGGGGACTTGCATTAATAAAGGCAGCAAGTCCTCGAAGCTTAGAAACAGTACATTAGATATGTCTTTCCATATATAGAGTAGAATAAGCATACCTTCTTTAGTGTATCTCTGATTTGCCTTGCTGAGCACTTACTTTGAAATGAATAAGTTTGCTCATCTGACTACTCTGATTCAGCCTCTTCATTGAGTAGGGTAGCTTTAAGCCTTCCAAGTAGCTCATTTAGACTAAGCTGAATTACATGTGCAATACAAGGGACTCTGAAAATTACAATATCAGACTAGTTCTGTGATTAGATAGCCTCTTGGACACTTGACATTAAAGTGTCATTATTTGTTGCATTGTCAGTTGTGACAGAGAGCACACGGCCGGTAATTTAATGATCATGAAGGAGCTTGATGTAACGGGCGTAGGTAGTATTGTTTTCAACTAGCTGTCCTGAAGATCAGGAAGGTTGTCTGGTTGAAGACGCAGATCAGAGTTCAGTTGTAAATCCGACTCAGGGTAGAGAGAGTACTGAGACTTAGAGTTGTTAAACCACGGGTTGGGGCGGGTTTTCAGGGCTAGCTGATCCGCCCGCGCGGGTTTTGAGGTGGGTTACTTGGACAGTAAACCGCCCATGGGTTAAGCAAATAGTTTTAACCCAACCCAAAAAACCCAAAAAACTCAGAAACTCAATATGCAGACCACTGCCTATAAAAGCAGTGATCTACATGCTTAAATAAAATACAGCATTATAATACAGTATTATATCTTATTTAGTATATTTACGTAATCGAAGTACAGTAGCATATATTAAGATGTCTTGGCAACCCAGCGGGTTGCCCTGCCGGGTTTTGGGTCAGCCAAAAATATCCAAAACCCAATGGATTATTAGAAGGTCCAACCCAACCCAATTCTTGCCGGGTTGGGGCGGGTTGGGGCGGGTTGGGGCGGGTTTCGCGGGTCGGGTCTAACAAGTCTACTGAGACTGTGAAGCTTGTGAATAAGCCATAATGTGCTAAGTAAAAGAATATCATAAGAAGAGGAGAGATAGAAGCAGAAGTGGACTTACATGAAGAGTAAAGAATCGGAGACAGTAAACATAACACTTGAGCATGAAGTAGATTTATCCACAAAATTTGGGATAGCCAATTGGCTTTAGATAATCTCTAGTGCGGATAATGGAGGATGATTGCGGATTGGAGTGGATTCATGAGGATATGGGACATCCGCAGCGCGGGTGAGGATTCTGAGGAGCATCCGCACCGCAAAATATCGGCCTTAGGATCCAATGGAGTGGATGTGCCGCAGCCTAGCACAGCCGATCCCAAGAGCCAAGAGTCAAGAGCTAAGGGCGCGCATTCAGGATAGGGCACTTGAAGGCAAGGGATAAACTCAATTTGTGTGTTTGCAGGATCGTGACAAACCATTAACAAATTACTGCCGTAACTGTCACAGCGCTAACTGCGGCGCAGTGGATTCATTGGCTGACAATGCCTGTGTTCTCTGACATGAGCATTCTAGCCCCACTCCTGTTAGCCATCGCCCACTTTCTGAGAGGCTTTAGCCTTTTCTCCTCAAAAATTCTCACTTCTTTCTCAAAGAAGCCTCTCTGGAGGAAGCGGACCCCTTGTTTGTGTGCGTAGTGTACTCTAGTAATCTCGTCATCTGAGGGCTGCCTTGCAGCGGGTTACTTCCCACGATCCAGGTTTCAATAAAGCAGGCTTTTATTGGCTGTGAGTCTGGTTGGCTGAGAATGCAGCTGATCGCTGCGAGCACTGAAGGGGTCGCGCCTTCAGCGCGCCCCTGGTGACATCTAGTCCTAGACTAAGCTTGGTTTCATGCGTCCTGAACACACTGATGTCTGTGATTCTTATCGAAACCATCTTTTGTTGTTGGACTTGTGAAATAGGGAGTCTGAAAACGGCTAAACCCTAAAGCAAATAAAGCTGTTTAGATTCGGCTGAGCTCCCAGTTGGTACGGTCTCTTTTCGGTGGCGGATGAACAAAAGGCTGAAGCGCTGCAGCGTCTGAAGGCCAATCACTTTCCACTACTAGGACCACGACACTCGCTAGGGCGACGGCACTGGCTAGGTCATAGCGCTGGGGACCCAACTCTGGAAACGGCTACGGGCCGAGACGGATCAGGGGACACGGCCTTCCGTTGTCCCGCTGGAGCCAAAAGTCCGTGCTGGCTCGTGAGCCACCGCCGACGAAGAGCCGGCTGGGCTGCCTGGCGACCAACTGCTGTCTTGAGGGCCCTACGATCGGGACAGGTTACGGATCCAGCGCTTGCAGGCCAACATGGGCCGAGAGCATACAGCTGAAATCCTAATATGACATTTGTCCTTCTCGCTTCGCAATTCCTTCTCGTTGTGATACGGAAATATGAGGCCACGTGATCTCCGGTGGATTGACCGGACATCGCCTGGTTCTAGAAGGTTCTCACCCTCTGTATGTATATA
>NW_027396167.1:2058-36127 GCF_047715535.1 Aspergillus foveolatus | reverse complement strand
GGAATCTATCGTCAACAAGATAGATGGTCAATCGTCATATGGCATCCGATCCTTAGTAGGCTACGTTGGTGTAGTTGATACAGTTTCCTCCTGTCCTTTCCCCTTTGAGCATATTCCACAACACGTTGCATATAAATCATATTGCTTTCATCCTCAATCGCGGCCTCAAAATGCTGTGCTGGCGCAGAGTTCATCTGACTCCGCATTCCGCCTAAATGGCATTCTGAGGCTTCAAGAAAACGCCGTACCTTTTCCCCTTTTCTTTTTTCTCTCAGATGCTGGACAACTTTGAAATCTGTTCAACTTCTGTTGCAAACAATTGGATTCATCGAATTTCTTGCCGTTTCAAATTTTGTTATGAATATGGCTTAGCGCTTGGAGCTGGAGTAAGTGCTTGGAGTTGGAGTAGTTGATACCCCAATATTCAGGGGCTATAAAAGATGACACGTGTATCTACCATCTTTCTGTTCTGTAACTAAGTCCATGAGCTCGCTCCCTCTGGCAATAATCACTTAGTTCTCTCTATTCTGTGCCATCTTCCTCTGACCAACCGTGGATTTCGCTACAAATTTAAACTGACCAACGCGCTGGACCTTCCTGTAACTACTGTAGGCCGCCGTGGGCGGCAGGATCCTGCAAAAGCACAGGCAGCAATGGCTTATCTCGCCAGAACTTTCCCCTGCTTCGATGGTCTTTCCGATATGAAACAGCGACCAAGAGAGGCAAGCTGACGGCGCTATTGGCTCAAGTCTAGCCGCCCGCACGAAATCAATCACAGCCTTCCACCTTTTCCTCCCATCCCAGTCATACTGCGCATTTTGAATAGATTAGCTGCCCTCAAGGGGAACTGCGCTGGGGCGTTTTCGAGGGCTTTTGAGGGTATATATAGGTTCGAGATGCTGTACCGGAACCTAGCTTGTTTGGTTGCCCAACTGTGCTTTAGCAACATTGACTATTTACCTCATCATACCTCATCCTTTATCTTATCATGTCGCGCCGAGCTTGGAGCAAGGTTATGGAAGCCATCACAGGCCGAGGCTCTAAGGTCTGGGAAAAGTTGGTTAAGCCAACAGTTGGGAGGGGAAAGACCCAGTGGCTGAAGTCCGAAAGTGACCTCGAAAACCAAGGCGTGCGCTTCGATTACGACGGTAATGTCGAAGATAATGGTCAATCTACCACAAGTACCAGGTCCAGCCAAATGCTGGGAAGATCCCTAGCTTTTGGAGAGAATGGAGAGACAAGCACGGTGGGTCTCATGCCGTCATTGGGACAGTCAAGATCAAAACAAGATGCGACCAAAGACGAAGTTGGTTCGGCCCTCAAGTCTCTCGAAGAAAAACTCTGATCCGACTGTCAGTACTTGTACTTTGTGCAACATCACTGTATTTCCCAAAGGATGTCCTCGGTGATAAAGCACCTTCAAATAGCCAAGAGAGGGATTGCAAACGGTCGTCCAGTGGTAGAGACATGAAGTAAGATTGAAGGGCAGTAAACGGATCTTCCCTGAGAGGCAATAGAGAGCGGGCTCGAAGTCGCTTGGGATCTCGGCTATCAGATTTTTGTATCTTCCGCTTTCTGCTTCCAGGCTTACAACGTGGTTGTTCCCATGGACACCCTTGAGGGAGGATGGTTTGAGATTCACGCTGTGCGGGGAGGGATGCACTTGCTGACTGCTGTTGGCGGGAAGGTGGTCACAATTACTTGTCTGAGCATCACCACCCTCACCACCAACCCTTTCGTCGGGATCTCGAGAATGGTTAATTTGGTTGTAGAGTATGGTCGGAGAGTCATAATACGGGCAGGCTTTCTCTGTGGTGATAAGACTGTCGGCTTGGGGGGCATGTAGCTGGAGGTCGATATCCTCCCAACCCCCGAGGTCGGCAAGGATTACTGGATTGAGGGGAATAATGTCGTCCTTGCATCGGGCAGCCTGAGGAACTCCTCTATACAGTCATTCGAGCTAGATATACCCAGAGAGGAGACTCAACCACCTTGCAGGCTGACATGATTCGCGCTATACAGAGCTGGCTGAGTTTAATCACAGATAATTCTTTAGAGCGTGACAAAAGGATATGCACTGTGCCTCCTCTCAAGTATTCAGACACAATTATTCATGACACTATCCATGTGGATACGCAACAGAGAAAAGCCAATACTGTGATGGAGCAAATATGAAATGTTCTTGGTGTAGACATATAGGTTGGGTGTCTAATGACCAATATAAAGCCGCAAAAGAAATGGCTCGTGAGTTGAAGGCCAAAATGCTTGAAGCGGCTGAAACGCATGGTGATTTCACTGGGGTTCAAAACTATTTCCATTGGTTGACTTTGATGAAATCTCCTGAAATTGGTCCTGTGCAATATACGCCGAATAAGATCCACGAATGCGGAGACCAGGTAACGGAAGACGTGAAATTTGATCTCTCCCGAATATCGGTACCCCAGCTTGTCCTGGCCGCAGGAAAAACCCGCTCGCGTTGAAGAGAGTGAAGGGAAAGTGTGGGAGATACGACTGCAGGAACCCTTGAAATACTCTTTCAGTCATAGACTCCAGGTCTGACATTCCGGGAACTCTTGGTTTTGTTCTCGGGATGTGTAGCTTTGTCGCGGCGGAATGGCTTTTGACAGTGTTCATGCTCTAGTTTCTCGTTAAAATCTCTTGATCGCTAAATCCTGATCACAAATACTTTCTCCCAGGCAGCTGTATTGTTCCATCCAACATCCTTGAATTACCTCACCTCCAACGAGGTTATCAACCGGAGAGTAGTTATATATCTATCAGGTAGGCGACGAATCGCGAGAGGCCAGGGAACCACAAAAAGTGGCAAGACAGATAAGTGGTCCTCCCAGGCAGAATTGCTGTGAAGCTTCATCAAGAGCTTTGGCTAGGCGACGTTCAGGGGGAATGTGTACTAAATTGCATTTTCGATTACAAATAAAGAAGCACCAACATCCAGGCTTGCGTCGACTTCCAGCAGCCTTACATTTTGCACGGGCTTAATCATTGTCGATGAAAGTCCTGGCGGATGTTACCTTATGATCGCCCTTTCCACATCGCATTATCCTGTACACAGGCCATAGGCGCTCGATGGCGCGGGATTACTGCATATCTTTCTGGATGACTGCGGGAATGTGGTGAGGCAGTTGCGGACGGATGATGAGGGAGGGGACTATGATTTTGATGGGACGTGGAAGGAGGGTTTTTGGAGGGAGGACTTCTATGCTGGGAGGGGTGGGTTGGGGCCTGCTTATCGTGCTGGAGGGGTGAGGGGGCCGCCGTACTCAGTTTCGGGGTAGTGCTGGTGGTATCTGCGGGTTCAGGGTTTTTGCTCGGTTAATTGACCCTTTGCAGGTTAGGCATGCTGGGGTCTGGAGCCGCTACGTATATACTCGCCATTAGGTGCCCTATCCAGAGGACATGGAGCAATTTTATACCGCTATAACGCATGAAAACAGAAAATGAAAGCTAAATGACTGGCTTTAGTGCTACACAAATCCCCTCCCAACTCTGCTTCATATCTTCCAGATTCGAGCCTAGCATCGCGTCCCAATCGATATCTTCAGGAAGAGGCCACCACATATCCTCGTCTGGATCCATCTCAATGCCTGCCAATGTATTAGCATAAGCTTTTGTGGAATTTTTCACAGCAAAGAAAAGATAATGGAAAACATACTCTCAATCTCCCACCCTCCATGCTCATTAGTAGGCTCCTCTCCATCACGCTTACTCCACCTCCCGGGAGTCGGATGGTCGGCGTACTGACTGCCGACGAAGTTCACCTTGCACCTGGAATACCCCGGGGGGCCTTCCAAAACCTGGCAATAATTGAGTCAGCTTGATCCTGCCCAACCCCACTTGAAAGCTGAAGAGGGGAGCACATACCAACACTCGGCAACATCCCGTTCTGGCCCTTGCTCGTGTCGAAGCATTACCCGTTGTAGCTGCAAGCGGTAGACATCAGGCTGGTTGAAGAGGTTCACAGCGCAGAAGACATGCGACGCCGTCGTGCTAGTAGTAGTGCCCAGCTCAAAGTTGTTCAGCGCCATGCTGCCTCACTGGTCTGGTGTGTCGCTGACACTGGTTGCGTATGCTAGAGCGAAGGTGAAGTTGCGTTTGAGGTTGTAGCTGAGGGTAAGGGATGATGTCAGTATGTGAGCGACCTTGTTATTACCCTGGAGAGGTATAGCTTGAACGAATGCTCTGGGTACTCACGGTTTCATCAATATCCTCCGAGCGAGGCAGAGCCTGGGGGTAGTGAGCAAGGCGTCCGAACACAGGCGCGTTGGGATCACCTTCGCGTCCACCTGGTGTCCATCGCTCGCCAGGGTGCTGGCCTTTGTGTGTCCGTTTCGACCAGAGCTTCCAGTCCTCTGTCGTCGAGCAGGAGTCTCAGTCGAAATACGCCACGTTGGTGTAGAGAGTGCTCAGTATGCCTAACATTATTAGTCGTGTGCTGCCTGTGAGACTACAGACTTGCGCAATTAGCTTACCATTGCAGTTTCCCTGAATAGTCTGCTGCCACTGAGGCACGCAATTGGCCGTTGGCGGTCTTTTCCGCGTCGCGTACTTGGCTCCCCAATCACCACCTTCCTCAGCTCCGCCAAACGGGAACTCATCGCAACTGACAAGAGTCTTAGGCGGAGGAATGTTGAGGTCTGTCAGAAGCTGGTTGTTTTGTCGGGTGCAGAAAGTCCCGCCCGACCAGCTACTGCAGGTATACTCATCACGATCGTCACGACGGGCAGGGTCCCAGTGAGTGTGGCACATCACTGCTGGCGCCATCCGAGGCAAACCAGCCTAGTATGCTGTCGCAGATACCTCTAACTAGCCTTGAGGCTCCGTTTGCTGTGACGATCTGGTTAGAGCTGAAGACTGGGCAGTTGTCTGTGCATATGTCATCAGTACGGCGGCTCAACGATAAAGGCAATGGAGTCACATACACCGCAGTTCGGGAATGGTTGGGGCATTATTACCAGAGGGTGGACAGGAGAAGCTTTGGTAGCTGTCAAACTGGGACGTATTGACTGCATCTGCCATTTCCTCGTCACCGTCACTGTCCACTCGCTTGAAAATCAAGACATTCGGATCGGGTACAGGCGACGTAGCATTGAAGGTCTCATGGGCATGATTCGCGACTCTGTGGTGATGCAAATGGCCATGCCGGTGGCTGATAGGCGGGACGTATGGCTTCAGACCACCGTCATCCCAGACCTAGTCGTCATCGTCATGGAACACGCCTATTTCGAATCGTCATCCGAGACTGTCTCAAAGCTTCGCTTGGAGTTCAGGGTGGCATCTGATTCCACGTTGCTGTTCTCGTGAATGGTGTACTTCATACCCGGAACGCTATAAAGATAGACAGGTTGGTAATGCCAGTTTCAGGTATCACCGAGAATGTTGGCAAAGCCACCATAACCTAGATTGTAATAGAGGTAGGCGCCGTACTTGTAGCTGTATACGGGATCTGTGTCTGTTCCCACAGATCCAGTGACGGTGGCGGAGAAGTCAAGAGAACTGTTCAGGAAAGCAACGATCTGGGCATTAACCAAATTCCCCTTGCCCAGGACGGACGGGCCTACCTCAATACCAATGCGTGCATTTGGAGACACATCGATAGCAAGGTTTGCCGAAGCCTGCGCAGATGCGTAAAATTGAGGCTCAAGACCAGCCTTTGGTCGCTGCTGCTGGGACTGGATGTCCTTAATCATGTCGTAGTCGTTCTTTTCCGTCTTCTCCCTGAGGGAAATATAGCTCTGCACGGCCAAAGTGGACACGGGCACCAGCCTTCGCCTGGCCATTAAGAGTGACACTGCCACGGATCTTTGGGGTGATGTTAGCATTGACCTTGATTTGTTTTTGGAAGTGCTCGCCTTACCCGACCGTAAATATCAGAACTAGGACCGACGGTTGCGATGCTCTTGATACTCAAACCGGGATAAGCAAGTATGTCGATCAGCTTCTTCCACTCCGAAGTATAAGTGAGGATGGCGTTTCCTTCAACGCGCAGCCCAAGGTAGGCACTTGGTTCGACCCCAAGATATCCGTAGGTGTCGATCACCTTCATCCACAATGGTTCCCGAAAGATAATATGCATAGGTCGCATCCATCTGGACATCGGCATCCAAATACATCCTCATCTCTGCATAAAAGCTTCGGCGGGTACATCTGGAGACATATCAATCAGGCCATGAACATTCGGTAGTATTGAAGCGGTAGAGAGTACTCACCCTTTCACAGCTCGGTAGAGAAGAAAACTCTTCTGGAAGGCCATGTTGAGGAAATCATCATTCCCGGCTTCAACGGTGTTCATCTTCTTCAGCGAACCAAGGAACTTGCCAAACCATCGTTTTTCGACACCAGTATCCGACCTCTCCATCATATCAGTGTTACCAGAGCCTACCCTGACCGACTGGCTGGTTGAGGTAGATCTCTTTTTAGCATCCTGAATGAGAGATTTCCACTAGTCCCTTACAGTTTCTCAAGATGGGATCTCTTTTTAACAGCTGGATCGGAGTTGGTTACTTCGTCCCAGTACGGCAGCAGATTGGTGTAGTCAATCCGCATGTTTATCGGGCCGTCGTCGCGCTTGATCAGGTGAAAGTTGTAGTCGAATCTCAGTTTGAACACATCGTTGTCATTGTTTTCAAGAGCACGAGCCCGGATGTGGTGGTGCGGTAGCTGATAGCTTTCCGGGGCTCGCTCCATGGAGACAACGCGTGCAAATGGACCCTCTCCAACAAGGTCTCATATCTTGATAATCGTGCCCTCTGCGCCTTTGTGGAAGATCTTCTCACACTCGTAAGATCCCTTAGGGCAATTGCAGTAGACATAAACAATCTCCTCGGCGTGATCAAACGTCGACTCGAGGACTGTTGTATTGGTGGTGATCATAGACCGTCATCGGTTTGGCATCTTGGTGCTCCGGCGAGCAACAGTGTAAGAATCTCCAAAAGCATTGTCGATGGATTCAGGAGGACCATCGAGCATCAAGAAGCCATATGCTTGGTCTGTATACGGAATCAGTCCAGCTTGCTTCCCTATGGTCGGAGTATTACTTACCCGAGGGGTCTTCTTTGACCGGTTCATCGCTTGTTTCCTCATTGTTATTCCCCTCGTTGTCAGCAAACGCCCACGCGACATCATCGCCTTCGTCGTCATACGCGTCTTCCCAGAGCCAGGAGGGCGGGACAGGCCAACTCTCATCGTACTCTGATGGCGGGTCGCAACACAGGTAGAAAGACGGATCGCATTCTGCCAGGATCTGATAGGCTGAACATTGATCTCCAACAGTACAATCACCATGTATACATCTTCGGTTGAACTGAGGGTTCAAAGGTGCAGGCTCGTATGCCTCAGACAGCTTAGTTTGCGTCTTCTTACACTGGCGCAGCAGGCAAGCTCTACTGCTGTCGAAAAGGACAGTTTCATCAGCTTCGTTAGGGTTGAGGTCTTCCGTGGTCCACTCGCAGTTGTTGAATCCCTTGGACTTTGGACAGCACAATCCTTTTTTGAAACGATCGTGTAAATTGCTGTTGAATTCGAGCGAACACCAAGCGCCGTCATCGGTGTCATAGAGCGACGCGACGCTACGCTTTCGTAGCCATCGGGGCATCCATCAGTGCCTAACTCACCGATTGGCTGAGTCGGAAACAGGGGACCCTGGCAGCCGCTCCAAGAGCACTGGTTGAGAAGTTCCGTAGAATCGCAGCATAGGGAGCGATGGCCTTGGAAACACTGCTTGTTCCCCAAGGCGTCGGCGAAGGTTTCGGTCGATAGTTCGAATTGGTTGTTACCAACTGCCCTGAGCAGCCAATCTCACTGCGAATAGGCTCGCCCTCTGTTAGCTTCGCGGTTTCCACTCTAGAGAAGTAAACGGAACAATAAAAACAAACTCACGTTCCATTCACAGTTGCTGGGTATCTGATTATTGGGGCAGCAGATATCTCGATACCACCCTACATCACATTGCCCAATGAGACCATAGGTTCCACCCATCTGCAGGGGCGCATGTGCAGTGGATACGGAAGAAGTTCCAGCAGGACATTTCTGCTTCGGACCGCTTTCCTTTTCACTGCCGTCGGTGCAAAGCTCTGTGACAAAGCAGTTCTGGCCGGTGTAGGCTGCAAACTCGTTGGAGAGCTTTTCTTTCTGCTCATCGCTCAATTTTCCACCTCGAGTGAGGGCACCGTCCATGGCCGCATCGCCGAACAGAGCATGCAGTACATCATAATCCTGAGTATCTTGATCTATAGCCCAGATCATCAGCCCCAACAGACATTGGGAGGTGAGGAACTCTTTCTTGTCTGTGAATGACTGTTCACCATCGTATGATCCACCGGTCAGACAGATAGGTCATGTATTTCTTGGTCGACTCTTTGTCGTAGTAGGTGTCGGTGAGAGGCTCGTTGCCAGATTGAATTTCTGCGTACGTGAGGATTCCAGCTGTATCTGAGCAGTCTCCTGGAAGACCAGATGTAGAGAACTGGCAACCGGCGTTGGGGTCATAACAATTAGCATCAAGCTTGGTGAAGGACCTGCCGTAGAAGCCAAAGCCCATGACCACATTCTCAGGTTTCACGCCATTGCGCCAGAGGAGATCGAGACCTGTTTCGCCTCTGTAAGATTAGTGTGGCCTTTCAAGTATGGGCCAGTCCAGTCATTGTGTTGATCCCAGAGGCCGTGAAAATCGTATGACATGAGGTTAAAGTAAGTGATGTGCTTCTGGAGGTTCTCAAGATAGAAGCCCCGAAGATATAGATAACTCGCAGGCAACGTGAGGGAGATTTCCCAGCCAGGATTCTCTTGGTCGAAGCGTTCCCGGAGCCTGGAAACAAAGACCACATAGTTGTCATAACTCTCATCCACGCCGCCACGGTCCTCGGCAACAGGGTATTGCCAACCTAGGTCAACCTATTGATACGATTAGCTGGCTTTCGATTTACCCGGCATAGGTTGGCTTACTCCATCGAGACCATATTTTTTAAGGTAGGCAACCAAGGAGTCAAGGAAGGTCTGCGTATTACCATAGTCTGCAACGAGGTCGGACCATATGTGCGCAGTATTACCATCGTTAAACGCCCAGCCACGAATGGCGATATTGACACGTAGCCCGTCAAATCGGTCCTTCAGATTAGCAGCCCTGGTGACGATATCGGCATCCGCCTCGTTCATCTCAAAGTCTTCAGTAATTGTAGCAAAGGCGAGGTCCAGGTGACTGAGTCCACCCGCGGGGATGTGCTCTGGGATGAATTTGTCGCAATTCCTTTCTACGAGATTGAACATCTTGTAGTAGGCTACGCGCCGCTGCGGCTTCATTACATCTGTGTGTGCATCGCAACTTGGTCGCCTGTTCGTTTGATTAGCAAGAGCCGATTTCCAGAGATGGGCGACTTACTCAACCTCCTCGCACCCAGACTGACATTCATCATTGCAGAATTCCGAGGTTGTGCCGCAAAAGCCGAATCCATCCCCACGAACTGTCAATTGAATAGCCCTGGAGATAGCGAGGGGGGTTAAGGCAAACCTGCAGCAGACGCCTAGTGGACTTCCAACGTTTCCGATTGAGTCCTTACCACACTCGGCAGTAGCATTGCAGGTACCCAGGCATCATCTTGGACATGGTTAAGTCTATTCTTAGAGAAGCAGTGAACGGCACAACATTCCCCCACAGAATTCATCACCAAAGCCGCATGAACCATATTGACTGCAGCAACCCTGCTCACACGGGAGAATCTCGGAGCAAACGCCGAGGCGACGCATCCTACTAGCAGCAGGACGACACGCCACCAACGCATGACGGAAGCGTTGTAAGTCCCTTAGCAGTCGGGTCAGTCGGTCTGGAAAAAGACTGAGAAGAGACCGGATAACCGTCAGCTTAAAAAAGCGCATCTAGTGCCTCGGTCAGTCCGTCCAGTCCCTCGCACTCCATCTGGTTTTCCTCTTAGCGCCATCAGAGTGAGATGCATTTGGCCCCAATCTCGTCGAGACCTGTCCATTCGGTAGCGCCGCACTGCTCCGAAGCCACTGCAACGGAAATGAAGAAGGGGTGGTGGGCTATGAGGCTCGGAGGATCTCGTCTGGACCTCAAGAGGCCGGAGAATCAACCACCAGGCCCGATCACTGGGCTGAAGCTTGGACCGGATACGACGGATCACGTATCATGGTTACAAGTCGGCACGGAGATGCTAGTGCCAGTCTTGCTGTTGGAGGAGTCTAAGCGAGCGCCACCAAGCCCACCAGCAGCCACCATGCTTAGCGTCGAGTTAGCGTCAGGGACAAGTCTCCGACAGTCAGCAGAGAGGGCAGCGAGTATGTAGCCGAGAAATGGATGGTTCAGGTAGCCTACAAGGTCTTATGACTGGTTATATGTAAATTATACAGACAAAATAAGGTGACGAAGATCTGAGATATCATATCTGCGTGCTGACAACCGGAGGGAAAGCAAACGAGGAAAGGAACTGGTAAGAAGTTTGGTGGGAGCCCATGGATCGTAGACCAGACTGCGCTTGTACTTGCTGGCTGTTGATGCCGGTTTAACTGTTGCTTTCGGCCGCATGGGACAAACCAATGCACAGGTTTAGCGCCTAAGCTCCAGTGAGTGAAGACAACGAAGTACGCATAAGCATTTCTTATTAGTTCAAAAATGGACTGGGTTGCCAATGCTTCGCATACCTAATTCCTATACTGTGATTCAGACGGGTGAGCAGCCATATATATTATTGGCCGAGAAGGTTTCTTCACTCCATGCTAGTGAAAACAGCCACTTGCATGAATAAAGTGCATTCCTATTAATTCACTATTTATTTCGGATTCTCCTCAGTCCAGCGACTTGAGAGTTCGCCGACAACCAATAGTTGTCCCCTGAGCAGATTCTCTAATAAGTACACGCCGTTATACAAGCTTAATTATTATACCAGAATACTGGTAAAACCAGGTGCCAGGGGTAAAAGTAATCTAGCAAGGCCTAGTGCTGCTGAAATTGGAGATAACGAAGAGTCATAGAATTGACATCTGCAAATATTTAGATAGATTAGGGTTTAAAATTCTATACGTCGGGTCTATTCCCACGCTCTAAGATATCCCTATGTATCATAGCTTTGACCCTTGCTGCGACTTACGCCTGTCAAGGTATGTTTCTAAGTAGATATGCCAGTCATGCGATATAGAAGTCCTTGCTTCACGTGGAAGCTCCAGCCAGCCCATATCAATTTTCACTTCAGCCTCTTTCCATCGTACCATCTCTTGCCTCAACCACCCAGAAGCTGCGTCAGATACACCTTCCACAGCCTCAAAGGGAAGATGATGTCCAGCGCCTGGAAATATGACTTCCTTTACTCTATTATTCTTATAACCGCCGCTCCCCCCAATTCCTTTCCCGGTCCGTTCCAACTTTTCCGCTCGAAGTTCTGGCGTCGATACTGGACTGTTTTCACCAAAAAGATAGAGGACGGACGGCCGAACGTGCTTCAAAAACCTCCACGCAAGGATGGGTTCGAACCGATAGAAAGGGTAGATTGCATGCGGGGGCCCGATTATATCCGGATAGAAGACAGGATCATGGAGCTCTTGTGCACCCAGGTCTTTATCCAACTTGAGTGGTCGCTTCTTCTGGAAGTTCGGTCGAAGGTACTGAACCACCTCTTGATGCTTTGATGTGGTGAGAGTGACTGATCCCTCGGCTTTCGTTAAATCAATAACTGGCCGCACGTCTCTAAGGCCGTGCTCTAACCAGCGTTCGAGTACCCTTGGATCCCACTTATGGAATAATCTCTTGAAATACTTCGCTGCTTCAGAGCGGGAACGCCATATGTCTTCTCTGTCAAGTGATAATTTGACGAATATTGGCCCCTTTGCAGCGTGGATATTCTTCTCAAGCACGGGTTCCATAAGGACAAGGGAAGTGAAAAGACGCGGATGTAGTAAAGATAAGAGGACTCTGCAGCGACAGTTGATTACCATCTACCCCTGATTCACGTTTCTTATTTTGGAGATAACGTACAGTTGTCCAGCCCCGAGGCTGTGCCCAATCCCGACTATCGGCCTCGGCATATCAGCACTGAAGATATTAACCATATGAAGGAGATCTCGAGCATGGTCAAACCACGATGCTACCAGAAGTCAATCAACGGAGATCGTTTCAATAGGGAGAATGTAGGACCAGCTCACGATCATTCCCTAGATTCTCTTCATTCAATATACCACTTGCCGATTGGTTTGCAGTATCTGCAATCCAGATCGAGCGAATCCGAATACCTTGAGTACTGAGTCGAGAAAGGATTTCTTCCCAGATTGGCTCGTAAAGTTCCTATAGTAAAATAAGTCAGGAATATATTCTTCTATCCCTATAACACTTTTATATGACAAGCAGCCCATTAACGATCTGAGGTCTTTGACCAACCTTCGGAAACCCACTACCATGAGCACCAATGACCGTGACATCCCCTGGTTGAGGATTTGGATTCGACCTCGGGGTGTATCTTTTTATCGCTAGCTTCAAAACGTCATTCCCTTCCTTTGTGGCTCGAGGATATTCTCGAATGTGCTGGCAGTCAACAACATGTTCTGTGACAATGAGAGGAGATAAAGCCATGACGGGACGTTTACCACGCAGTCTTGAGCCTCCAACCACGGTTCCGAGATTCTAAGCTGGCCGTGAGCCAGTACTTGTACAAATATGTCTGCATCAAAAGGGTACAGAAATATCCGAACACCACTTTTATATAGCTTAAATCTTCCAGACAACAACTGTTCAGGTGATAAAACGAGCATGCAAAAGTCTGCAGCTGAAACTGTCCCCGAAATCTACCATTATTTACTTCTATTCGCTTCGGGTTGCTTCTTTCATCACACAAGTCTACTGCCTTTCGTTTGATTAAGCGGTGTGCAATTTTTTGCAGTCTTTGTATCTTAGTCCAAGTCTTCCCAACCTCTACATTACCAATCATTGTTAGTATTGATTTTCAGCCAGCCACAGCAGGGGCTATTGATGCCCCACCAGTTCTTGCTGATGACTAACTAAACTACAGCAGTGGCTACTAGTAAACACTGAGACTTTTCTGACTGGATAGAAACGCCCCACGATTAAACCTAGACTAACTCTCCAAGAGATTTCGGGATCCATGGTGTCTTCGGAACGACCGATCCGCAAACTGGGAGTGTTAGTACTAGGTATTGAATCATGGTAGATAAATTTATGTTCCAGAAAAGCTTACTCAAGTTTGCAGCTGTGTTCAATTATCTGTTATACTGAGTCACACAAATAAGAGCTAAGGTTGGAAACAATGTAGATACCATTTGCACTACCACGTGACTTCATCTCAATGGGGACTAAGGGTACACGCAGATCCTCGTCTTTCTCCTCCTCAAGATCTGACGGCATTTTACCCTCGACCGAACAAATCCGATCCCGACTCCACCGCTCTGCGACGGCAAGCAGGGGATAATACATTTTTCTTCGTCAGGCGCCGGTCGCAAGTGATAAGCGTTTGAAATAAAGAGCCCCACTCTTTCCAGCAGTTGCGGGTCTCGCGGAATGTAGTGACCGCCGTCATGGTAGAGTATCTTTTGCCTTTTGAATGCATCAACCAAATCCTGGCTCTGTCTGTCCGTTATCATTGTATCCAGTGTTCCAATAATGTGTAGAGACGGAGGGGAGAGTAATGGCGTATAGAAACTGCTGTAGTACTTCATCGTGCCCCGGAATCCAGAGAAGCAGATAACAAACCGAAGAGGTCGTTGTCCGGGAATATGGTGGAACGGGGAATGACTCAGTAGTTGACCCTGCTGTTCCAAGAGTGACTTTTGCCTGTCAGGATTGGACGCCGCTTCGCAAAGGGAGGCAACCATTGCAGCTAGGGCTCCACCCTGCGAGAAACCTATCACCGCGTGAATAGGGCGGTGGTCTAGAGACTCGGAGATTCCGATGATGGCGCGGTCAAAGCCGATATAATTGCTTGTGTCGTCCAGATTCAGCCACCACGCCCTGTATTCGAGCCCAGTTTGTTCATGTCCCTCAGGTCCATTTAAGCGAAGCGGAGCGTCAGGGAAGATAAATTCTAGGCCATCGGGATATTCGTCTTCTATCAAGGGCGTCAGGCTCCTAGTAACTTGTTCCACGACTAAGCGAGCCTTCACGCGGAAGACTTCACTGGACTGGGCATAGCCTGTCGAATGCGTCAGCTATGAATCTCAGCTATGAATCAGTTCTGGCTTGATTAATGCTTTCTCACCATGTAGCATAAGAACTCTAAACGTTCGCCGGACAGACAAGTTTAGGGACATTGTATGACGATGCAGAAATTATGTTTAGTGAGTGAAAAGAAAGAGGTAGTTGGACTCCAGGGCTGAAATATACAAAGTGGATTTAGTGAAGCCTGGTTGACAACGACCCTTATATATCTATTTTCAAAATTATCAGCACTGCTAAACAGCTGAGATGCCAACTCAGAGCACGGAATCTTCTCTCTGGGTGGAGTAAATAGTGTATTATACTTGCAATGGCAACTTTTCTCTCAGCCCAGCCAGCTTATCCTGTCGAGTACTGGGGTGGTGCCGGCGTGGTGGAAACGAGTCTTTGGCAGTTAGGCTACAGAACAAGCACTGTCTGGATGGAGGGAGAACAGACCAAGGAAATGACTAATTGGCTACAGGTTCTGACGCGAACAAACATCAAGAGCTGGATCTATTCTCTATCGTATCCTTGTGACCAATCACACCCATCCGTTCAGTTCTCAACGATCTATAGTTCTTCAGCTGAAGCCCCGTTCTTCCCTAGACTTCTTCACTACCGATCCTTCTTGGAGACAAATTTGTTCCTGGATTGTACTATACACATTGTTCGGATGTTTGAGGTTTGAAGTGGACTCGCATATCACATCTGAACAAAGAAACCACAGGGAAAATGTGAAGAGGAAAGAAGAGAAAAAAAGTAACTCACCTAACAGTGTCACGGGCGTAGGTAGTATTGTTTTCAACTAGCTGTCCTGTATAAACGAGTATCACAAGCTTAGAGAAAGAAACAAAAGATAGAAGCGCAGATACCTTCCTCCTCCCTTTATCAACCATTCTGACTTCCCGGACCTGTATGCCGACGGATCCCTTTCCCGAAGTTATGAGGACGGATCTCCTTTCCTAAGCTTCGAGGCCGCAATTCCGAGGCCGTATACTGATGTTGCAGAAACCTTATTTAGAACTGGGTTGAGGGCATGGCCGACAACCAAAATCCAGGCCATAGCCTGTGACAAACAGTGCCAAATCTTCCGCTCCTTCTGAAGGGTCGGGGTCCACTTGCATGCTACTATCCACATCTTCTCCTCGATCCCGTTACTCTCAGCTCTGCCACTGATCCATCCCCAGACTAAGGCCCCAATTGGATGGATGTGGCGATTCCCTGAAACTCTGCAGGATGGCTGGCTGAGAACCGTGAACATGTCAGTATTGTATGCCCAGCACTGCTCACATGTCCACGGGTCAAACACATGGAAATCTGCAGACGTTCCTGGCGCCTGGAATATTGGAAGCAGCCGTGCGAGCGAGTCATATGTGGAGCATAGGGAAGGCACAATTTTTCTCAAAGCCAGGACTCCATTGCTTTTGTATGTCCCATCTTAATGTATTATATATTCCAAATCTCCGACTGCCGTACCTTGTCGTTTACCCATCACCTGTGACGCGGGTGCGACTCTTGCCCCAGAGAACCAATAGAAGCAATTGCTTCTCCTAATCATAATTCAGTTTCTCGTCGTCGCCATCTAAGTGCTCCGACGTCGGTCCAGAAAATATATTTGCGACGTCAGCCATCTCGGCCCCAAAGCAACTCAAACTCGACACAGTAATTTGCTACTGTGCAGACTATCACTCTATTCAGTTCAAGTTTTCATGACTTGTCTGGCTTTGTGCAAACGGTGCTCTATAAATAAGATGTAGACCGTGCACAAGACGCTCGGGACAACATTTATGCGGTCAGCTGTCGGGGCGCCTGGGGCAGCTACCCTGATCAGGCTGTTGATGCCTCACAAGTCAGGTGTCTGTCGTGACAATATGGCAAAATAGAGTTTAGAACAAGCATTCGTCCCCTTACAGAGAGCCTACCATAGATTGGAGTTTATTATAACCTTAGCACATTATACTCCTATTCTATTCTGCTGCTTGCTTTTGGTAGTTATCTAACAACTGCACCATTTTGTACAACCCTTAAACAATAATATGCACACGCTCCAGATTGGCCATATTATTTGTTTTTAATATCGTCTTTAATATTCAATGATAGGGTTAAGGATAATCAAGTAGTATATAGAGCTATTCGCATTATATAGCGGCTTTTCTGGACCTTGGGCATTTAAGGTAGTTCTTGGCCAATTTGTTACAGTAAGCCAAACGTAATATCAGCGAGACCTCTCTTGTTGCCATATCCCGTTCACCCCTTAGCTATGTATCGCGTCTAGAGCTACTTCCAAAGAAAATTAAGAGTGAGTGAACAGGCTCTCAGAAAAAAAAGCCACGGTAACACAGCTGAGAAAATCCTCTCCTTGTCCCAGTAACCACGATGTCACCATGAGCTATTTCGAGCTCAAAAATCAGTGAGTATGGAGCGTATTATGCCCTGTCTCTGACACTAGTCACAAGACCACTATGGCAATAAGCGTACAGTATCAATACATCCAAGCAATTTATGCGGAATGACTAATTCCGACAGTCAGCTGCGCCAAATCGTACAGCGAGGGCTTGCCGCGAAACATCAATAAGGTGATTGACGGACGGAGCATTCGTGATATCAAAAATGCTGATATCCAAGTCCATATGGCGGCGCCACCAACGACGAATTTCTATCTTTACCAGTGAATCAACCCCAAGACTGGACACCGACCAGCTCGGATCGAAGTCCTCCTCTGGAATAGAAAGTAGAGAGCAGAACATACGGATTATGGAAGTCCTGAGCACCTGCAGGCCCGCTTCAGTCTCGAACAAAGTGCTGTCCGCCGCCGCATTCGATAGGAACTCCCTTAGAGGCCCCTCAGCAGAGCCCTGGCAATTTCCTGACTGTGCCTTCATGTTCCGAGCAAGGCTCAGTCGGGCATCTTCTCGGATTCCTGGCTGGGTACTAATGTGATTTGGCACGAAGCCGATGTACAAATGTGTTGAGCAGTGGGCAGGTGGATTGGTATTGTTGACTGGGTACTGGTGGGTTATGGCAATATGCATCGAGTCAAGGAGGTCTTGAACGGCCAAAATGTGCGTCCCTTGCTCTCGGAACCTCTGGAGTACGAACGGAGTTCTGGCCACGAAGCCAACTTCATCCATGACCCCGAGATTAACGACTGCACAAGGATGTCCACAGGCGTGGCGATAGTGTGTAAAGGCATTAAGGAATGAATTGGCTGCTGCATAATTGGCCTGGCCGGGGTAGCCCCGAATGCCGGCAATAGAGCTCATGAGGACCAGAAACTCCAAATTGTGGTGCTTAAATACCTGGTGAATATTCCATGTTCCAGTCACTTTTGGAGCAACTGCAGTGTTCCAATCCATGTAACCCATCTCAAGCGTAGGACGGTCTTGCAAGACCATTGCGAACTGAAAAATGCCGCCAATAGGAGCAGGGCTGGAGCCCACAATACGCTGAACATCTTCCAGCTTGCTGACATCGCCATTAATGTGAGTGACGCTCGCACCTTGAGCCATGAGTTCCTTAAAGAAAGCTTGATTTAAAGCGTCCCCGGCTGAGCCTGAAAAGAAGACTAGATGGCGGGCTCCGTTCTCTACAAGCCACGTAGCGATCGGTCTTCCAATTCCACTAAGCCCGCCGATGAGAAGATAGGAGCGATCAGAAGATAGCTTCACTTGGGCATGAGCACGGCCAAGACTCAAGTCTTGGTGGTCGTTCGGGGCTCTGACGACGATTTTCCCAATTGATGTGGCCCCCTGCATATGCCGAAACGCCTTATGGGCATTTGCTGCATCGAACGTGTGAATGGGTTGGATGCTCTGAGTGGCACCTTCTCTGTAGAGAGCCACACAATCTTCGAGGAGGCTGGATATAACATGACAACCGTCAACAAAATACCTCTTATGGGCTAGTGTTTGTAAATCACCTACCGATGAGTAAGGTCAGGTCTTTCCTTAACAATCTGTGCCATGTCTACCCCGATGAATGACCGGTTCTGCAGGAACTCATTCATGCTTAGCCGAGCGTTTCCTAGAATATCGCGCTTGCCGACCTCCACCATACAACCATACTCGGCAACACATTGCCAGGATGCATGGAGAAGCTCCCCGGAGAGCGAATTGAGTACGATGTCTACGCCGCGCCCATCTGTCTGCTGCATAATAGCTGGTAGGAATGCTGCAGTTCTCGAAGTGAAAATGCGATGCGATGGTATGCCGTACGTCTTGATGAGGAAGGCGGCTTTTGTGTCGTTCCCTACCGTTGCATAAACCTGATTGCTAGTTATTACCGAACGCTGGACCGGGCAGACGGTGAAGTTTGAAAAGGGAGAAGTTTAAACATACTGTTGCACCGATATGCTTACAGATCTGTATTGCCGCCTGGCCAAGACCGCCCGACGCAGAATGAATTAAGACAGTCTTTGGATGGGTTAGTTTGTATGCTGCAGTAGTGCATTCTTCCCTATCTTACCTGGCCTCTTTCCACTCTTGCCATATTGATCAAGGAGTGAATAACTGTGCTAAAAACACAGGGCATAGTTGCGGCTTTGTCTAGAGGAAGATCATCCGGTAGCTTTATGCACCTTAGCTCAGTGGTTTGAATGGTCGACGCGAAACTGCCGCCATCAATGACGAGCATCACCCTGTCCCCGACTTGTAAATCGGACACCTTGTCACCGATTCCAGTGATGATACCTGCAGCCTCAATTCCCATGCTTCTTGGCGAATCATCCACGAACCCCATAGCAAGAAGCAAATCCTGATCTATGTTAGCAGGCATCGCATCAGGTTCGGCAGCAAATCGAAAAGGAAAGCCTCATCAACTCACTCTAAAATTCAAGCCCATGAAAATCGGCTTGACCTCAACCATGTTCAGCCGCAATTGCTGTGTCTTCATTTCCACCCAGTGGAGAGTATCGAGCAATCCGTATTTGCCTATAGAGAGGACTTTCGGCGCGTTAGGAAGAGGCACTGAACGCAGCTTCTCGCTCAAGGGCAAAGGTAGATATCTGGCCACGTATATTGTGCCATCCATAATGACATACTCGTAGTCGATGTGAGGGACTTGCAACTGTCCGCGAGACTGAAAACTGTCGAATACGCCGGCGATGGCATCGGAGACAGAGTTGTCGAACTGCGGAATTTCCAATGTGGCACAGTCAATGGACGTTTCTGTCCTGACTGTCCTAAAGAGGCCGAGGACCATGCCGTAACGTGGGTCTGTGCATTCGATCTGGGTTCTCCTGGTAACCCAGAGGGCACCGGTGCCACTAGCTTGTAAGCTCGAGAGATAAGTCCGGACACAAGTCCAGTCTTCAGAACTAAGGTCATGGAGTAATGGTCTTTTCGTCTCATACAAGAAAACGACGCCTTGCCCTACAGGCAGACGTTTGGCCCATCTCGCACCAGGAGACTACATAACCTTCGCTTTCAAACGAGCTCGCAACCTCTTTTTCAATGTTCCCCAGTGGGGGATCAAAAACAAGGGTCACAGACCTTGTATGTTTGATCTCGGCTTCCTTGGAAATTATGTGGGACATTTGCTGGAATGGCCTCTCGTCGTCGTGTACAACGATCTCAATACCGTTAAACCCACTATGCTTGAGTTCCTTGTTCCATCTCTCAGCCGACACATATGGACTTTCAATTCGTCCGTCATTTTGGCCAAGCCACCACCCAGGAAGAGAACCCTGATGTATGACGTTAGCTTAAGCATTGATGTGTGCGCGTTGCTATGCAACCTACCATTATATATGACTGCGCTATCAAATCTATCACGTCCAGACATCAGCCGATTAAGAAGAGTAAAATCAGAGGTAGGGACACACACCACCGCAAACTTCTTGTAGGAAGATACGACCACCTGGAGCCAGCAGTTTTCGAACATTCGAAAGCGTTTCACGTAATGATGGGGTTGCATGTAGGACCTGCGAAGCGAGTTAGAGTTGTATCTACAATAGCAATGACAACTACTGGTATCTTGAGCGGACTTAATATCGCAAGTAAGGGAAGCCCGCCCATATGTGAATGACACACTTACGTTGGCAGCAATAATTAGATCATATTCCCCGGGGTTAAACCCTTGCTCTACAGGATCACGACTGATATCCAGCGCCTGATACTCAATTCCCTCATAGCGTTCAAAATGTTTCATTGCAGCGGGGAAGAACCCTGGAGAAATATCGGTGAATGTATAGCTCCGGTATAGGCGGACGGCCTCTGGTAATGTTAGAGCTTCGAGGACGGCCGCAGTCATGCCACCCGTTCCTGCACCAACCTCCAAAATCCGGAGATATGGTCGCGATCGCCCATAAATGTTAAAGTAGTCCTTGAGCTCCACAGATTCTCGAATTGTCCGATATATGTTGGTCAAACACTCATCCTTAGAGAGAACCTCCAGCGCATGAAGCCGGCCGGCCAGAATATCCTCTAGATTGCCATAGATGGACAATATCGCTTGTGCGTAAGGAGAATTTGACGTACGCAGAACCTCGTCAGCAATCTCGCTTATCATTTTCTGCCGTGTCGATGGCTCAATGTCAACCCATTCTTTAGCTTCGGCAATAACAGGATACTCCCCTTTCTGGATCCTCTTTGTCTGTGAAGACAGCCAAGATCTGAACTTCTGCTGAGAGAACAATTCTTTCTTAACCTGTTTGGTTTGAGTCCTACGTGCGCTTTCAATAGTGCACAAGACAGCAAGCTTTTCCACCAGGAGCTTATCACTGCGGCGTGACTTGGATCGGATCAATCGTTCGTGCGGAGCAAAGTCAATAAGTGGACACCAGTTCGGGTCTACTGCGGCCAGTGCATCATTTTCTCCTAATTCTTCCCCAACCTCTGCTGGCTTCAGCCGTAGGCCGGAAATATGCAGAACAGACAACCCCATCCGCCGAGGCAGTTACAGCCCCGAGGACAGTGCCGCTTGCCGATTTAGTTGCACTTGCTTCAGCAAATTGGGGTTTTCCGCCCGACCCTCGGACATACACATCGCCAATGGCCTGTGGAATCAAGGCGCTCCCAATCTTGCGAGGGTTGCCGTGACATGCGGCCGCTGCGCAAAGGACCATGAGTTGATCAATGCCAGCTGGATGAGTATAGTAGAGACTTCCATATGGACTAGATTTTTCATGCATAGTTGCGGCCGCATGAGCGTTCACTGGATCTGCGCTGATATCTTTTAAGCATTGGAACCGTGGTCCATAATGCATTCCAATGTTCTTAATGCCGCGGTACCAAACAGGCGCAGGAACGATTCGTGGAAATGACCTCGTGCTCTGTCCCGAACCTGGGAGTTCCGAACCAGCCTGTGCTTCACCAGCAACGTGCTTGGTCCAGGAATTATCATTGCATGATGATATTGTAAAATTCCACCACGACGAATCCAACTCATCGGTGAGCCGCAGTGGCTTGAAGCTGGTTAGAAGCTCGGTCTCTCTTCCATCTTGTAGTATCAAACCCCGCTGGATAGAAAGGTTGCGTAATCTGAAGCTCGTGCCTGCAGTCAGTTGCCGAATAGCTTCTCCGGCCATGGCTATGTATGCGCTGCAGGGGAATATGATTTGGTCACCGATCTGGTGATCCCGCAGTCAGGACGTATCATCGAGACGCAAAATGTTTCGCCAAACCGGCTCCAGGTGGCCACACTCGTACACCCGAGACCCCAGCAGCTCATGGTTAGGGTATTGCCGTAGCCTCCATTCTTGGGTGACCCGGCTTTCGTCCCAATACTTAGTGGCGTGCTGCCAAGGGTACAGAGGAAGATCAGTCACAACACTTGTTCCACGGTATCCTTGGTTGACTGCTGCCAGATCCACCTCAATACCGAGCGAATGCAGTGAGCCGGCAAGACTCACTAAAGAGAGTATCTGGTTCTTATGGCGCGAGAGCGTGGGGAGGTATCGAATCTTTTCTTTGGCACACTTATTTCCGAGAATCTCCTGTACCGGCCCTGCTAGTGCTGGGTGCGGCCCAACTTCGATGATAGCACCAATAAGCTGAGTATCAAGCATTGAGTTGATGGCTGAAGAGAACAGAACTGGGGATTCAAGGTTCTCGCGCCAATATCGAGCGTCCATTTGACCTGCGCAGTGTATCACGGCCCCGGTTATGCTAGAATACAGGGGTATCGCTGGGACAGCGCTCTGGACATGGCTTTCGAGTAGAGCTTCATATTTAGGCCCGACAATCTTCATGTCTCCTAATTATTCAATGTTAGGGAAGTTTGCAAATCCATTGGGGGTTCACAATTCGGCTTACTGGAATGATACGCCATATCAACGCGCAGAAGCCGACAGAATGTGTCAGGCTTTTTGGCCTGGATTTGTTTAATGACACTTCTTAACCTGTCCTTATCACCAGATATTGTGACACTGTTAGGGCTATTCTCGCAGGCCAAGGTGACGTCCTTTGAAAGGTAGGAAGTAATGGCTTTACGGCTGAGCCCGACTGCAGCCATACCCCCGCGTTGATCGTGTCGTGATAGTTCTTGCGCCACTTGTCCCCTGTAATACGCAATTACGATGGCTGCCTCTGCAGTCAAAGCCCCAGCCGCGTAAGCAGCAGCGATCTCACCACTTGAATGACCAACCAAAGCACCAGGGCGGATCCTCCATTGTGCGAGCACATCTACAAGGCCTACTTGCAGCGCCGTGGTGAGAGTCTGCGAGAGCTCGACCGCGCTCGCCTGAGACCTGTTTTCGTAGTGTGAAATTTGATCTGTAACAGTTTATTTAGAGCTGCAAGGCGCAGAGACAGTATGGCTGTAGTGCCCTTCACGGAACTAACCTGCGATTGTCCATTTGGGTGCTTCCGGCAGAGCTTTTAGGGCATTATCCAGTCTGGCAATGCTCGCCCTGAATATAGCTGACCTGGCAAGAAGATCTCAGCCCATTGCGGCCCACTGCGCGCCCTGCCCGGTGAAAACAAAGGCCGATGTTTCATAGATTGTGCCGGCAGACTCTATACGGGACAGTGGAGATAATGTTCCATCCAGTACGACATAGTATGCTCTGAATTTGAAATGCTCTCTGCGCTCCGCAAGGGTAAATGCGACATCCTTTAGCCGCGCTGGATGGCTTTTTAGATAGTCCTCAAGCTGCTGCCCTTTTGTTTTGACGGCCTTGGGGGTGTGCGCTGAGAAAACTAGGACTTGCGCGTTCCCGACACTGTTGGTCTCCGCGTGGCGGCGCAGCATACGCGGTGCTGACTCGAGAATCGCCTTCGGAGGTAAGTCAGGGTGCTCGGAATGGCAAGTACAGGCAGGTACGAATGAGACTTACATGCGCGTTAACCCCCCCAATACCGAAAGAGTTAATACTTACTCTCTCTTCGCGGTCTACCGGCCTTCAATGAGATCCTGAGGTACCTGGAGGTGAGCAGCCTCGAAGGGAACTAACAGTCACCCATCAGTTAGTTGTCTGAATTCGCGGACGGTGTATGACCATACTTTTTGGATTGGCGATTTCAAAGTAGATGTTGGGAGGAATCCGCTTATGCTCAAGCGAAAGAGTTGCTTTGATAATGCTCGACAGTGCCGATGCACCCTCCGAGTGGCCGATGTTCGGTTTGACCTGGTATGACAACTTGATTTAGATTGACCTCTCATGAGATGTAGAGCATCAGTTGCAATCTTACCGAAGTAATCATCACACCTTTATGGCCGAAGACATTGGCAATTGCTTGTGCCTCCAGAGGATCTCCTGTGGCTGTGCCGGTGCCATGACATTCCACAAAAGCGGTTTGACAGAATTCAGATATACCGGCTCGAGCATATGCCTGCCTGATTAGTTGCTCATGGCTAAGGGGGTTTGGTGTTTTCATATCCGATGTTTTTCCGTCAAAATTAGTCGCAGTAGCTCGAACAATCGCGTGTACAGGGTCGCTTTTTTCGACAGCATCATCTAACTTTTTGAGAAATATTGCACTCACTGACTCACCTCTACCATATCCATCCGCAGCTGCGTCGAAGGTTTTTGATATACCTAAGGGTGAGAGCACCCCTTCTTGCGTCATTGCGATTGTCATCGTCGGCGAAATGATAAGATTAACACCAGCGACTATGGCTGCCCGACATTGACCGTCTGAAATAGCCTGGCAAGCCATATGTAAAGCAACCAACGAGGAGGAACAGGCGGTTTGGATTGTGACACTATATTTATGTCAGACGTAACCTTTACTGTTGCCTTGCGCGCTGCGCGATATACCTAGGACCTTTCAGATCATATGTGTAGGAGACGCGATTGGCGAGAGCGAAGTCCATTGTTGTGTTGACCTGGTTATCGCGGGGCCGTTGCAAATCCCTGGAGCTGATGTCAAGCCAGTTTTCACCAAGTGCCCCGACAAAGCATCCGATATCTTGACCTCGCCACTGGGTCTGCCCGGCATTCTCCATACATTCCCAGACAACTTCCAGTAGCATTCGCTGCTGTGGATCCATCATACCAGCTTCGTTCTCTGAGACCGAGAAGAATTCATGGTCGAAGCGTGCGATGTTCTCCTGCAGAAAATGGCCTTCACGGGTGCCGATGCACCCAGATCTGCCGGCAGGATGGTAGAAGCCATTAATATTATACCGATCCAGTGGCACCTCGATGCGACCACTTTTTTTACTGACCAGAAGGTCCCAAAACTGATCCGCAGTGCTGACAGACCCGGGGAGTCTCATAGCCATCCCGATGATAGCAACTCCTTTGCTCGTAGGCTGCGTGTTATTACTTCTCGCGCTACCCTTCGTTGGAGACGGTCTTTCGGGGCCATAGGCTTCGGCCAACCCAGGTCCTATACCGTGCTCACTTGTTAGTTCATAAAGAGCGTATCACGGCCTAAAATATTGAAGCAGCTTACTATTCTTGTTACCTTCCATGCTCGAATTGATGCGTAGCTACTCAATCGCTTGCTGCTAGTAGTAGGCAAGAATAATATCGGAATCTGATAAGCCTAAGAGTCTCCGACAGAGTTAGCTCCGACCACTCCAGAGGAAAGGGGTAACTGGCCAAATCTTATAAAACAAGAAAAATTTGCATTATTAATAAACCCGGCCTATCAGGGTTGGGGGGCTTTCACTTTAAAGTTGCAGAATATGATTTTAGTATGTGACATTGACAGCATCCGTTTTCAGTCTAGTATCTTTTCTCGGCTCTGCTTTTTCCCTAACTCTAAGTCTGTGCCAAGTGCGTCACGACTAATACATTCACAAAGAACCTTTCATAAGAGAATTTATTGACTTATTATATTTGTGAGATGTATAGTGTCGGTTGTCTGGTAAGATATGCCCCTAGATTATAAGTAGAGTGCTAATGCAGCGGCTGATAACATCCTGGATTTCTTGTTCACAGCTTAAATGTTTCGTTAATTGAGGCTCACTCAGTCAAAAATACGATGATGAGAGCGCGCTTTGCAGGAGGTTTGAAACACAAGTTCTATAAAACTAGACGCGTACATAAAGGGAATTGTGGAGGGACCAGCCCTGCTGTGTAGGAAATCTAACTCGGGCCAGGGCCAGAGAACGGGCAATGTGAGACAATTCCATGCACCCTCACAGTATGGCTCATTAATGCTGATATATCTTCCAACTGCCCCTTGAATATGCTGCCCTCAATATGAATGTCTTTCAGATATGATATGACATGGATGTCCACACAATAACGGAAGAATGACCCAGGAGTACCATAGTTCTTCATTCTCTTACTTTAGCATGCTGCAAAGATTTCCGAAACAATTGATGTAGATCATCAACTTCTTATCTTGACTTTCTATTCGTCAGGGTAGATCGACCTAGCCCTGTAGAGATACTTCTACCTCGTAAAGCCAATAATAGAGGAACAAATAGTGCGAATAATACAAGACTAAACCATGGGGATTAGGGTTCGGCTTTCAGCCACTGCCGTCACCTTACTTCTCTGCCCCCACAATCGACAACAGAAGAATAGGGGTAGTATGTTCATTAGAAGCCATGGGCACAACAGCTCCACGTAATCAGCGATGGATTCCACCATAGCTTAGACTCTACTGAAATGGAATTCACGGGTTTCATAGACATTTGATAACACGACCTCCTTCCCACATTAATTATGATTGGAACAAGAAATCAATAACGCCTTAGGCCATGGATCAAAACGCCTTGGTGAGCACATCATCATTTGAGACTGACGCTACGTGCATTATCCTTATAAGTATTCTCATTTGCAGTGACAGCAAGATTGGGCTATCACTGCATGGAAATGTCTCTGAAATCATTCTCTGGGTGTGGCACGTATAGGCACAATATGGCATAGTGGAAGGATCTTGATTGAACTCAAAGTATAACATTCAGCCTACTGCCTGCTTTATATCGGCGTCTTTGTAAAGCGTAATAACTAGATATCGTCCACCAATAACCCGGGAATAATGAAGTCTGATTGTCTCAATATAGCTGCATACAGTGGGTTAACTACAAGAGGAGTGATAAGCAATCTAGCCTAATAAGCAGCCAAAAGAGATATAACTTCTAGTTGTGGTCATAGTAGAAGTCTCTGCATAGAACTTTGAGAAGTCAGACTTTGTAGTTCTGATATACGAAAAGGGAGGTGCCATATATGATGATTGGTCATTTACTATACTGGAGCAAATATATCTGTGAATATCCACACTCTGGGTCCAATCTCTAGAGTATCACAATGGAATGAATCAAAAGGTTGCTTGTTTAAGTGAAGAACTAGGAGTGTTCGGCCCTGAGCCACCTACTATGACATACATAGCAAACGTCCAAAGACACTATTATTAATGTAGCTGAGGTTCCATGGCAGGCGCAGCGAACAGAGGCACCTTGCATCTCCAGATCTCCTAGCAAGATCCAACATAATCACATAGCACCCACATAATGCATTAGCAGCATCAATAACACGTTCTGTTCGAAGAAAGCATCTTTTCCAGGTTTAATTATGGTTTTCCAATAACTCTATTAATTGAAAATTGCATATTTTTCGTGGATTCTAGCTGACAAATCTGGATAATTTGATCGTTTGCAACATGTACATTACCAAACATCAGAAATAGACCAGCAATACTGTCGTCCCGTGGTAGAGAAATCTGTATTTTGCAAATAGAGAGATTCACATAGCTAAACTTCACAAGTCCAGTATCCATGTTATGGCAGGACCATGTCATAATCTAAGAGGCTATGACAGAATTTGATTATATCCCTCGCCATTTCAGCTGTGATGCCTGACATTCTTATGATGCGCCTAATTGCATGGCAGTTGTCATATAAAGCATTAATAGACACATTTTTATTTGTAGAATATATTTATTTGATTGGAAAAGAGAAAAAAAAGGTCCCAATTGTAACGGGCGTAGGTAATATTGTTTTCAACTAGCTGTCCTGTATTCACGAATATCACAAGCTTAGAGAGAGAAACAAGAGAAAGAAGCGCAGATACAGGGTTCCCGGAATCTGGTGTCACCACATATACTCTTTTGATTGTTTCAGTAACCCTAAATTTAAACGACACTAAGCCCTTTCAGGAACCCAATGGAATATCTATTATCGTTTACGGTATTCTATTATACGTGACAGGGACATAACCAGTGTGTATTTGGGGCCTAAGTCCATGTGCCAGCCTGGAGTCATGTGCCTGCCTGAAATTCTTCACTTCAGCAGGAACCCTGGCTGTTGACCACCGTTGCTGTGCAACTCCGCGATGGCTCCAAACCTAGCTCAATCAACACTGGATCTCATCCATGATATGTTGGACAGCGGAGAACTCACCACTTCCCAGATGGCAGAAGCCGCTGGATGTAGTAAACGCGCCATCGTCAGACTCCGTTCAAACCTTCAACTCTTCGGTAGCATGAAGGCGCCTAGAATAAAGGGGGTTCGACCACGAAAAATCACTCCGGTGATGTTAGAAGCCCTCTGTGATCATCTTCTTGAAAAGCCTGATTTATACCTAGATGAAATGGAACTATTCTTGTTGGATGAATTCGGACTGGCTGTGCCAAAGTCCACCATCAGTGACGCACTTCATCGAATCGGGTGGTCAAAAAAGGTTGCCCGCCAACAAGCAAAAGAACGGATCGCTGATTTAAGAGATGAAAACACGCACTTCATTTCAGACTTTTCCTCATACCACTTGGTCTATGTTGACGAGTCTGGATGTGATAAACGAATAGGCTCTCGAAGGACCGGGTGGTCCCCAAATAGTACCACCCCGGTCCAAGTATCTAAATTCCAGCGCGATCAACGCTATCAAATACTTCCGGCTTACTCCCAAGACGGAATCATGCTCGCTCGTATATTCCAAGGCTCAACCGATGTGTTATTCTTTGAAGACTTTATTCAAGAACTTCTTCAGCACTGCGGAAGATGGCCCGAACCTAGGTCTATTCTGATAATGGACAACGCATCCTTCCATCATTCTGAACGGATTGAGCAAATATGCTTACAAAAGGTTGTTAACCTAGTCCACTTACCGCCTTACTCACCAGATCTGAATCCTATCGAGGAGTTTTTTTCTGAGCTAAAAGCCTTCATTCGGCGGCATTGGCAGTCATATGAGACCAATCTGGGACAAGGATTTGAAGCATTCCTAGAGTGGTGTACTGATACAGTCGGGGCACTTTCAGCATGCGGGATTGACTATTGAATATCCTCAGGTCGACACTGTAAGTTGCGTTGTTTGTTATGATAGTTGCTGACCATTAACATCCTCACAGGCCACTCAGTGCCTAACCTAATAATCCCAATGTTTTGGATCCTGGCACTGTGGGTTTAAGAAACTAAGTTCATTAAGGAGCTTAGCATTATTGAGCATGAAGGGCTATGAACTGGTGCCTTTCCCGTCATGGCACAGATTTGGCTGAAACCGCATATATATATGTATATATACTGTTCAGGATGCGGCAAGATATTTTATGGCTCGGACGAGAATCATGTCGGGACAACGAAGATATTTGACTATATTACTGGCTAATCGACATATATAATTTAGCTGAAACACTTTTATCTTGCAAAGAGCACGTCTCCAAGGGAGTTCAGAACTCAGCGGCAGGCTAAAGTTTATACCCTTTGACCCATTCAATCTCACTGACAAACCTGCGAGCGACGCCAACTTTTACATCGACTTGGACAAAACAGTCCGGGATTTGATCATAGTAGATTTGTTTTAAGTCAAGGCAATTTTCCAATGTCACGTCGCGCGCCTTTCTAATATTTTCCTTAAAAGCATCAGTCCTCACCCGGGAGAGTTGCCAAGCGGTGTAGTCCTCCACTGCGACTTCAGGGGGCCCGGGAATCTCGAGAACAGAGGCTTTCAGCGGTCCGCATTCGTTGCCAGACAGTGGGGACATTGACACTGGCTGAGGTTGCTGTGTAGGAAGCACATTAATGCTGATAGGGAATGTACCTGCAGGATGCTCCGGAGCCTTGGGTTGCTTCTCAAGTCGTTGTTGCTCCTCTGCATAGAGTTGTTCTCGAATACTCTCAGGAACATCATCGTGTGTTTCTATGATACCATCTTCTTTCTCCACGAAACGAACGAGCTTTTTCAGGTGATGGGTCCGTAGTTTATAGTGCTTTTTCCCAACCGGGTCTTGCCAACAATACTGGGAATCCAGGCAACATGGTGAACCAGGACACCGCATTATCCTGTAGACATCTCACCAGGCTGAAGGCTGACCAGAAAAGTTTTCAGCATCAATTTCAGCCTCTCGTGCGTTAAGCATTCTCCGGGTTACTGATAACTGCCCTCTGTTATTGGCTCCTGACAAACTCTCGTCGGAGTCTAAGTGATTGATAGAGATACAAAGCTAAGCTTCTTGCCCTGATGGAACAAGGTTTCCCACAAGCCGAGCTGAGTTTTAATAGCTGTCCAGTCAATGTCAGTTTTTTTGAACCGCTTAGTAAGGTCACGCTGTGAGCAATCATTTACAGACACCACAACCGTGGTGTCATCTAGCCTCACCCGTCGGTTATGAGCTACTTTCCGACGAAGTATAGTTTCGGCTTTTTGCCGTATATCCTGCCAGTACAAATCAGGATCCAAAGCCAGGTCTTGTTCGGTATCCTTGGCCACCACACGGTTGTTCAGGGTTACCCTCCGCTCAATAGTATAGTGGATAGAGGATTGATGCTCTTCATTATCTGTCGCCGAGTAATCCCACTCAGTATCCCGGAATATATCTGCCCCAACAGGTGGAATACGATGTGGAGGAGTAGACCTGTCGTCGTCGTGATTGGGGGGAGGGCTATATCCGAGTGGCGTTCGTTCCCGGCCAAGGTAACTGGGGGCGGGGGCATACGAAGGGGTGCATTCCCAGGTGTGAGGATAGCGGGACTGGGAAGCATAATCACCCAAGGGACTTGCTGCTTCCTCAAGGCAATATATACCACCAATGAGCCTGGTAGCGTGAAAAGCTTGACTGTTAGCCAGGAAAAATGGGTCTTCCATCTTGTTTGTGAGTAAGGATCAAGGGGGCTGCTGCTAACAGGCTGTATAGTACAAGTAGCATGGCTATATGGATTACACTGCCCATACTGGTTGTTGTGGATGGTAAAAACGTGACGTGTTGATAGGGACGCTTGAGGATCCAGGTATATTGGTGTTGATATGTCAGAAACTGGAACTGTTTTCTTGTTTATCTAGTTTGCATGGAGCATTCCAGAATCCCGGCACGGGCTGATGATAGCCCGGTGGCTCCAGGTACCTGAGGCGGCCTTTATCGCATTTGCGCAGCCGAATAAGCTGATTAAAACCACTTCACGACTATTCCTATGAAAAGAAAGCATAAATTCCAGCCCACATTACCAGTGTCCATTATGTCTAGGAGGAAGTGGTAATGAAAATGTGGCTGGTCAATGCAGGTCACTATACCCTGTCAGCTGCGCCAGGCCAAAGGGCGGGGTAGTTATTCATGCCAGACAAAGGACACCTCAGCCTTACCGCTGTTACTGTAGTCTAATAACTCTCAGCTCTGCATCCCACTCAATCTTCAAGTCCTGAATCTACCTTTTCATATTCTGCCGAACTGGTGGCCTGGTAGATATGACTTTTCGAAACCGATTTCGTGTTCATAATCCATTTAACAGACGCAAGAATACAGGAAATGCGGTCGCTCGAACAGAAATACTAGAGGACCAGGGAGGCACTATCCATAGTCCACAGCTGGCTTCTTGCGGCGCATCTAGCACTCAGCCGAATCTGTCAAGACAGTCTTTGACTCCAAAAGATCTGTGGTCAGCCGCCTATGATCAGCTAAGCGATGAGGAACGGAAGATCTTGTCAACCGTGCAGGATCCTACAACGCTGAATGATTTAGAGAGCCCTCCCACGATAGCTCTCCTTATCAGCAAAGTTATTCATTTGACTGAAAAGCAATACGAGAATTTCCAGCAAAAAGCAGATAGAAGGCTTCGAGAATCCTCTCACAAAGTCATCAACGCGGCTCTGTCATTCAAAGACATTATCGGTACAGTTGTGGCTTCAGACCCTACTCATCATGCAGCCAGTGCTTGGGCGATTGTGTCTCTTGGGTTGACAGTATGTAAACTGTTCCAGATATCCAGTACAGCAGCTAACTTGTAACTGTATAAACTAGATTACCCAGAACTATTACAATCTACGGAGTGCAATATTTGAGTCATTAGAATATCTAGCAGATGTTCTCGCGCAGTGTGCTCATATTGAAGGCAGAATCTACAACAGCAGCAATGACAAGATAAAGGGTGACTTAGGGAATGCTATAATAAGACTATACAGAGCTATCCTGCACTATACAGCACAGATACGAATAGCTCAAGACCCTAGCATGGGAAGGAAGCTGCTGAACTATGTTACTGCTATTACCGAGCATCCACTTTCCGAGTTCAAGGCCTCAGTTGAGAAGGAAAGGGATAACATCTCCAGGTGGATTGGACTAGTACAATATCTACATCACGAGGAAAAATCAAAGGAAATCCTAGACCGGGTTAATGAGCTGCTTGAATTCTCGAAGCGCCTTGGTCAACAGTTCAACCTGGTGAACCTGACAATTGCGAAAGGTGCATTTTATGACTCATATGTCAATCAGCACGAGGGTTTCTGCTTTCCAGGGACTCGTGCCGGGCTCCATTCGCAAATCACTGAGTGGGCCAAGTCATCAGACAGCAAACACATATTTTGGTTAAACGGCATGGCAGGGACAGGCAAATCCACCATTGCTAGGACGGTCGCGCAAACATTCAGAGAAAATCAACAACTCGGTGCCACTTTTTTTTTCAAGAAAGGAGAAGCAGACCGTGGCGATGCAAAGTACCTAATCCCGACTATAACAAAACAGCTGGTTACCAGACAACGACAGCTGGCTCCTGGCGTCTCGAAGGCAATTAAGGATGATCCTGATATTGCAGCAAAATCCCTTAAGGAACAATTTAATAGGCTCCTTCTCCAACCACTTCAGAGCTTGGATTCAAGCCATTCGTTGACCACTGTTATTGTGATTGACGCTTTAGACGAATGCGAGGGAAGGGATATACCTGTCATACTTGACCTCCTCCCGCAGCTACAGAAGTCCAAGGTGTTGCGTGTCCGGATATTCCTAACAAGCCGGCCTGAACTTCCAGTCCGTCTGGGTTTCAAAAAAAGTGATCATCACCAAGATCTGGACCTGCATGAACTTCCTAATCCAGTAATCGAGCATGATATTCGCATCTTTCTCAAAGAAAGGTTTTCCATGATTAGAAAGAGCCGGGAAATGGCTGATGACTGGCCAGGGAATGATACTCTCAATGCTCTTGTCAAGATGGCAGTTCCATTATTTATCTTTGCAGCCACTGCATGTCGCTTTATTGAAGAAGGCAGACATCCAGAAAAGCGTCTTAAAGAGCTTCTGGAGGCTCAAGCAGCTACATCTGGATCGCAGATGGATAAAATTTACCAGCCAATTTTGAATCAGCTCCTCACAGATAATGATCAGGAATCCCACGAGCTTCTGCAGGAATTTCAGGACATTGTTGGTGTTATCATCATGCTTGCTACCCCTCTCTCAGTCGAGTCACTGACACGGCTTCTTCATCTGCCTAAGCGAACCATCAGTGAAATACTAGATCCGCTACACTCGGTTCTCAATATCTCCTGTAATTCGGAAGCTCCAGTCCGCATCCTGCACTTATCCTTTCGGGAATACCTCCTGACAACAAAAAGCAAATTCTATATTGATGAGCAAGAAACACACAGGAAGATAGGACTGCATTGTCTACGCATTATGAAAGACCGCCTTAAACGCAATATCTGCGACTTGTCAAGCTACGCGACAGAGAAGGATGATATCAACAGCCAGATTATTGATCAGCATCTCTCAACCGATCTGCAATACTCCTGTCGGTACTGGGTACATCATCTTCAGCAGAGCAGATGTGGTATTTCTGAGTTTCCAGTCCTTCCATTTTTAAAGACCAATTTCCTTCATTGGTTGGAGGCATTGAGCCTGATGGGCGTGCTATCTGAAGCCGTTGAAATGATGGGTATGCTCCAGACAGTGATGACGGTAAGTCTGTCTACTCTTTGATGAAAGTCAGTACTAACACTTTCAGAAGGATACAGATCCTGAAATATCACAATTTTTATGTGACGGGATGCGATTCATCCTTAGAAATACTACCATTGCTAGTTCTGCTCCACTGCAGCTTTATTATTCTGGACTGATATTTTCACCTGAACAAAGTGTTGTGCGAAGGACATATAGTGGAAATATCCCGAACTGGATATGTCCATTACCACAAGTAGAAGCCACATGGGGCCCTAGCCTGCAGACGCTCACGGGCCATTCACATCCAGTTCTGTCAGTGACCTTCTCTTCTGATGGATCAGCCCTGGCCTCGGGCTCGTGGGACCACACCATCAAGCTCTGGGATGTTAAGACCGGCAAAGAGCTGCAGACGCTCACGGGCCATTCA
>NW_027396167.1:0-754 GCF_047715535.1 Aspergillus foveolatus | reverse complement strand
AAGACCGGCAAAGAGCTGCAGACGCTCACGGGCCATTCAGATACAGTTAACTCAGTGGCCTTCTCTTCTGATGGATCAACCCTGGCCTCGGGCTCAAATCCATCTTTACAAAGGCACTATAACGGAAGTCAAAATATTCTTGGCCCCCAAGTAACTTTATCTGATCATTGGATTTCCATAGCAGGTGAAAAACTGATTTGCCTCCCACCTGAGTATCATCGATTTAGGAGCTCAGCTGTTAAGGGTGCCACCATTGCTCTTGGGTATACAGACGGCCGAGTTCTTGTTATAGGATTTCATGCACCGTAGGCTGAATGTCTGTATTCAATACATTTACATTCTCTCCTTTACTAATCTCTTTTCAAAACGAGGGTCTGGGATAGCAGAAGCTAATATATGGTCAGCTTCTCTTCTCAAGAATCTTCAATCAGTTTCTACGTGCTTCTGTTGTGACAATGTTTTTTTCAACCCTCTGTAATATTATATGGATGTATAGTACAAGACAGTAATACCGAGGAGGATTTATTGTTCCGCATGAGACCAAGTATAAAATAGTGTAGTTCTAGATTAGGGCTAGAGAAATAAACAAAGAAGGTACTACAGTGACACCAGTTTCCGGAAACCATGTATGGCAGGACCATGTCATGCAACATGGTGGGCCATGTCATAATCTAAGAGGCTATGACAGAATTTGATTATATCCCTCGCCATTTCAGCTGTGATGCCTGACATTCTTATGATGCGCCTAATTGCA